>NW_028080118.1:1732949-1964994 GCF_014824575.4 Sturnira hondurensis | reverse complement strand
CACAGCTATTAACAACCACACCTAAAATAAAAGCAAACCAAGAGGACAGCTAGATCAAGAGTGGAACCATAGAAATGAAGAACACGTGGAGGGTTAGAAACAAGGGGGTGGGAGGGGGAGAAGGGGGGAGAAGGCACAGAAAATAGCATAGATGGTAGGTAGAAAATAGATAGGGGGGAGGGCGAGAATAGTAGGGGAAATGTAGAATCCAAAGAACTTGAGACACGTGGTTATAAACTAAGGGGGGCAGAATGGTGGGGGAGGGAGGGTGCGGGTGGAAGGGATTGAAGGAGGGGAATAGAACAACTGTAATGGTATAATCAATAAAATATATTTTAAAAAAAAGAGATTTCCTTTCTCTCAGACACCTCTTCCATTCTGAGACTTACTTATTCTTATTCTCACTTCTCTAAGTCATATTCTGACAGACATTCACTAACCTGGGTCTCAACTCATGAGACAGATTGACATCTCCACAGGCTAGATTTGACCTACATAACTCTAACTGGAGTATCATGCATAGATATTCAAAAGTTCTACAAAACTTTCCTTATAGTGACTTTCCCAGTCACTAAATTTCTCCTGAATTGCAATACCAGAGGCTTCAAATACTTGTCAATGAGTTGCTTATACCTTGCTGTCATCTTTTTAAACTCATGGTTAACTCACAGACAACATACTCAAAGACAGAAACTCCTTTTTTCCAGAGACTTTCAAACCTATGAATTGTAAAGTCATTAACTGGAGAACAAAATCCTCATTAATCCTTACCTATAAACACCGAGTACTGATTTTTTTAAAGGAACTAAAAAATATTGGTCCCTTCATTCTAAAAAGAGATTTCTGGCTGAACCCCTTTCTGGCACTTGAGCTGCATGTGTATGGGAATGTTAATTGAACACTTTCAAAGACGGAGTCTTTGTGTAACATATACATAGTCTTTGCACACATCTTCATAAGTCATTTGCTTAATGGTATTTATCTTAATGAGGGCATGCAAATATTCTATTTGCCACCAATCTTGGTGGATTTTGGTTACACTGTCAAAATAAATACATGCCACAGAGCACCTAGTTTAGGTAGGAGCTGGCATAAAAGCAAATCTGTTGCAAGTTTAACATCTGTGCCTCTGAGCATTTTATAGAAATCTATTAAAGCACTCTATTGCCCTATTATTCGAGCAGGCATTTTGGTCTTACCTTGAGGATGCATAACTGACCCAGAAACCATTTTGTGGTTATCAGACAATGACTGCTGTAAAACAGTAAGTGAGATACTTTTTCTCAGTTCCAGGGTTATTAGCCTTAGACAGCTTAAGTATAGCAGTAACTGCATATCAAGCTAGTAAAGTATGAAGGGAAATGAAGCCTGTGGTCTCTGGGAGATTCTGTTTCTTCCATTATGTGCCATTAGCAAAAGTAAGTTTTATTAAGTGCAAATTTGTTTAGCCAATTGAGGACTAATGGTGGGATGTAGACTTGATGCTAAGGTGTGCTTAGACTGGTTATTGATTTCAAAGTAAGTGGTGAGAACCAAGGGGGAAATTGCACTCCAGGAAGGTTTAACTCCTTGTATTCGACCTTGATAGACTGGACATATTTTTTTCAGGCATGTATAGATTTGTAATAGTTTAACTCATGAAGACTTAATCCAAATCTTGATGTAGAAGAACATAATGAGGCCCATAGAAGTTAATTGACTTAGGCAATTAGTGAAATACACAGCTGTGAGAGAACATAGATCTCCAAATTCACAGGCTTTCTTGTTTCCATTAGTCAAATTACAAAAAAAATGTATTAAACACAATAATGTATCAGGAATTGTGTTAGGCATGTGGGGGATACTAAAATGGCCATCAGGTTTCCTGCCTTTTACATGTTTCTAAAAGCAAAATGTGTTCTAATCATACCACCATACTAAAAGATTACGTAAAATATCCAGGTTGAAAGTTTTAAAAAGAAAAGGAGTTCAGCTTCTATCAAAATGCTTCTGAGAGTTGAGATTCAAAGCTGCCTACCACCACACCTACATAGAAATGATTGAGTTTGCATTTTAAATAAAAAGACACAACTTGATTTTAAAAATAAAGTGAATAAATCTGTACACAAAAACAGATAATAAATATAGAGTGGTTAAATTAGTATGCTAGAGCTTCCATAGGTGACACTAGGTGACATAAACAACATGAGTTTATTTCCTTACAGTTCTGAAGATCCAAGACCCCGTGGGTCAGCGGCGTTGCTTTCTTCGGAAGACCACTCTTCTTGGCTTATAAATGGTCATCATCTCCCTATGTCTTCACATGGTCTATCCTAGGTACCTGTTTTTGTTCTAATCTCCTCTTCTTATATGGATGCCAGGCATATCAGATTCAGCCCTACACATACAACTTCATTTACCTTAATTACCCCTTTCAAAGAAACTGTCTCTACATACAGTCATATTCTGAGGTACTGGGGTTTTGAACTTCAGCATATGAATTGGGGGGAGACATAATTCATCGCCATAACACTGGGTATGTGGGGCTGAAGTCATAGGACAGGAAATAGGAAGAGATTCATTTTATTCCTCTGAAATGAAAGAAGCACCCTACTTGTGAGGACCAGAATTAGCTCACTGCATGAAGCTAAATCTGGGAGAGGTCCCAAGCTTCAGGAAAGAAGGATGTAAAAAATTATCCCTGGCACTCAAGAAAGACCACACCACAGATTCTCTTTGTATTGAAAAGAAGAGTTAAGTTCAAGGAAAATAGGAAGTGAGGATTCAACGGTTGTTGAACATTCTAAGACCTTTGTGTTATATAGTAGGAGACTAGATATGTGGAGTAACTTCAGAATTGTGTATAAAAAATACATGAGTTATTGTGGGTGCTAAATGTTTTTAAGTAACCACCATAAATATAGACATATAAGCCACAGTTTATAGATCAGAATAAGAATAAAAATAAAGAAAAATCTTTAATATAAATATAAATCAGGAAAGTAGAAAAATCAAAAACAATAACGATAAATAAAAAATAAAATAAAAAGCCATAAATAATTCCAAATGTCCAAAATAATGACAATAAATGTTGACTAAACTTGCCTATTTGATGAGAAAGATAATTAAATTAGATCTAACAATCCAGCTATTTACAGATTACAAGAAATACACCTAAGAGACAAATAGGGCTTTTTCCACAATAGAAACACACGAGATATCAGCCATCTGTGAACCCAAAGAGAGGTCTCGCTAGGACTCAACCATGCTGGCACCCTGATCTTGGACTTCCGGCCTCCAAAAGTGACTCTACATAATTCATGAAAGCAGTTTCTGGAGTTTCAGACCATTGTGAAAGCACCAGAATGTATTACTCTAGAATTCAATAGTCTGGAGAGTATTAAAAATATATGTTCATGCAGAAAAATTCAGAACAGAGATAAGAAAATCTCAGAGATCAAGATGGCAGCAGAGTAAGTAGAAAAAGGTCTGCCCTCGCTTCCACCAGCAAAGGCTATGATTACAGTAGGATATCTCAGCTGCAAATGTTCCCCCTGAGAAGTGCAGTGCTTCAACCTCAAGCTGGGCTCCCCAGCCCAGAACACCACAGCCATAAAAGTTGCCTACGCAACAACTGGCTGTGAAAGTCAATGGAGATTCTGTCTGCCAAAGAGAGACAGAAGTATTCTAGAGAGACAGGTATCCTCTTAAAGGGCCAACACACAATATCTTCTTCACAGCCACTCACCTTGAGTTCTGGCAGAGGCAAGGTGGAAAGAACGTAGAATAGCAGGGAGGATTAGAGTCAATGTGAGGAGAAACTGGGGTTTGTGGCTCTGGGGAGTAAGATGAAAGGACAACTGCTAAGATACCTGTGCTGAGTCACTCTCCTGTACTACAGATGCCCTTTTTCTTGAGTGGACCATTCCCCAGGATGAGGCATCAGTCTTGGAGAAAGCAATTGCACCACCCTCTGGACTCCCTGTAGGCCCACCCTGGAGAGCTTCTACTCTGCTAAGAAGTCAGCAGTCTGGTCTGGGATATCAGTGACTGAGTTGTGTGTATTTGCGGTGAAGCCCACTTTCCATACTTTCCTCCTCACAAAATATTCTCTAGCCCCACGCTCTGGGCTCCAAGTAGTCCCACCCTCCCAAGTCCTGGAAGATCCTCCCTGCCAAGTTCTGGGCAGAATCTTGGACAAATTGAGTTGTGTGGCTCTGATGTGGGGGGCACCTCTCCACCATCCCCCAAGCCTAATTGGCACCACCTTCTCACATATAAAGTAGCCCCATTCTCCCGACTCCCAGCTACCTGGCTGTGCTGAGATCACATTCCTGGCAGAATCTGGGACAGAATGAGTATTATAGCTCTAGGATGAGGGCCATTTTCCCTAGCACACATGAGTGTTACAGAGCCCTACCTTCACACAGCCAAATCTTGGTCTATTTGGACCTTATAAACACTGCTTGTGGTCTCACATCGATGACTCACTAACACTCCTCCCCACCATAAAGTTGTACGAGTTCCCAGTGGGTGGCAGCTAGACTTGGTATATAGTGAGATATTTTCTGACTGGTCTCAGACCCAGCACTGCACGGAATATGAAACCATATCACAGGTGAAAATCATTCTCCCTTACCTGGTGACACTGAGAATCTACCTCATGCAACTCAAGTACTGACAGAGGCTCCTTAGTGACTAAGCTCAACAATGAAGCAATATGTGGGGGCTGCAGAAGCAGATCTTGGGGTATCTTGGGACTTTTGTTGACCTTCCTCTGGGCTTGGGACTTGTAAAAACTGGACTTGGTGAGCAGCTTGGTCTTTCCCATGCACACCCAGACCCAGTAGAGGCAACCACAAACTATGGATCACTTGGAGCTCTGCACAAGTTGACCAGGACCAGTCATAAGCAGTGTCTGACATTGGTCTGCAATGGAGTCCCTCTCAAGAGGCTCCAGAACCAGCACACCCAGTGTGGCCTTGTTCAGAAAAATCAGAGTATGATCCAATGGGCTTCAGAAGTAGTGTTATACAAAGGGAGATCTCAGTAGGCACCAGACCCTACAGAGGAGAATTCTGCTTTGTATGATGAGCACTTGCACAGGAGCTCATACACTGTGGTCAGTGTTGATCTTCACAGTCCACCAGCCTGAAGGCCAACCCCATGCAAGAACTGGCAAATAGTAATCAAGACTCAATTATGAGAGTTAGTTACCAACAAGAGAGCTCCCTTAAGAATTTCAGTTGATTTCTCAACAGAAACATTCAGGCCAGAAGGGACTGGCATGAAATATTCAAAGTAATGAAAAGCAAGGACCTACAATCAAGACTGCTTTATCCAACAAGGCTATCATTTAACATTGAAAGAGAAATAAAGAGCTACCCAGACAAGAAAAAGCTAAAGGAATTTGTTACCACCAAACCAGTATTAAAACAAATGTTAAAGGTCTGGAAGGAGGAGGAGGAGAAGGGGAACTTAGTTAAAAGAATAAAGTAGAAATCAATACATACCTATCAATAATCACTTTAAATGTAATTGTGTAAAATACTCCAATAAAAAGACATAGGGTAGCTAAGTGGCTAAGAAAATTATATATATGTGTATGTGTGTGTGTGTGTGTGTGTGTGTATGTATATATATATATATTCCACAGGAGACCCACATGAGAATGAAAGATACATACAAACTAAAAGTAAAGGGATGAAAAAAGATATTTCATGTAAATGGAAATTTAGAAAAGCTGGAGTAGCAATACTTATATCTGAAAAAATAGACTTTAAAACACAGGCTATAGTAAGCAACAAAGAAGGACGCTATACAGTTATAAAGAGAGCAAACCAACAAGAACATATAACCCTTGTAAATATTTTTGCACCCAACACAGGAGCATCTAAATATGTAAAGCAAATCTGAATGGACATAAAGGAAAAGACTGACACTAATATAGTTACAGTATGGTATTTTAACACCTCAATGATGTCAATGGATAGATCTTCCAGAAAGAAAATGAACAAGAAATTGGTGGCCTTAAATTACACAATAGATGGGTCACACAATAAATCAGATGGATTTAATTTATATCTTCAGAGCATTTCACCTAAATAAGCGAAATATACATTCCTTTGCCAATAGAATATTTCACAGAACTAGAGAAAATATTCCAAACTTTTATGTAAAACAATAAAAGGTCCAAATAGCCACAGCAATCATGAGAAAGAACAAATTGGAGGAATCACACTACTTGATATGAAACTACACTATAAGACCATAGTAATCAAAATAGCATGTAATGGCATAAAATACAGACACATAGATCAACTGAACACAATAGAGAGCCCAGAAATAGACCCACACCATTTGGTAAATTAATATTGACAAAGGAGGCAAGAACATACAATGGAGTAAAGTTAGTCTTGCTCATTAAATGGTGTTGGGAAAATTGGACAGACACATGCAAAAAAGAAAAAGGAAACTAGATCACCTTCTTACCCTATACACAAAATAAACTCAAAATAAATTAGAGACTTAAATGTTACACCCAAAACCATAAAAATCCTCAAAAAAACACAGGCAGACAATCTTGTACATTTCTTGCAGCTATATTTTTTCTTATATATTTCCTCAGGGAAGAGAAACAAAGAAAAAAAAAGTAAGGAACTACATGAAACTAAAAAATTTCCACAGCAAAGAAAACCATCAATGAAATAAAGAAACAACCCACTGAATGGGAGAACATATTCACTAATGATACATATGACAAGTGGTTAATATCCAGAATTTATAAAGAACTTATGCAGACAACTGTAATTGAACAACAATAAAGTAATTTAAAAAGGACTTATAAAACTCAACACTAGGAAGACAAATAATTCAGTTAAAAATGGGCAAATGACCTGAATACACTTTTCTTTAAATAACTTACAGATAGCCAATAGACATATGAAAAGATGCTCAATGTCACTAACATCAGAGAAGTGCAAATTAAAACCACAATGAGAGATATCACATCACACCTGTCACAATGGCTATCATCAATAAATCAACAAACAAGTGGTAGTGAGGATATGGAGAAAGGGAACCCTAGTACACTGTTGGTGGGAATGCAGGTTGGTGCAGCCACTGTGGAAAACAGCATGGAGTTTCCTCAAAAAATTAAAATGCAACTGCCTTATGACCCAGCAAGTCAACCTCTGGAAATATATCCAAAGAAACTCAAAACACTAATTTGAAAGAATATGTGCAATTCTATGTTCATTGCAGCATTACTTACAGTAGCCAAGATTTGGAAAGTGCCAAAGTGTCCATCAGTAGATGAGTGACTAAAAAGACAGTGGTACACTTACACAGTGGAATACTACTCAGATATACAAAAGAAGGAAATCTTACCCTTTGTGACAGTATGGGTGGACCTGGAGAGTATTATGCTAAGTGAAATAAGCTAGTCAGACAAAGTCAAATGCCATACAGTTTTGCTAACATGTGGAATCTAATAAACAACAAAAACCAACAAACAAAATAGACACAGACTTATATTGAGAACAGACTGACAGTTCTCAGAGGAAAGGTTGTGGGGGCCCGCCAGGCCGCAGGGGATCACGGACAGAGCCCCCACTGTGAAAACGGTGGCGGGACTTGGTTTCTGGTCCCTGGAGCCGGGGGGTATCTTGACATCTTCCGGACCTTCTCCTTCTCAGCCTTGAAGGCAGGAACAAGGTCTTGGTATGTGCATCATGTTCCAGGAAAGAGATAATCTTGAGGACACTGTTATCTGTGGGCTAATGTTCTCAGGATGTGAGAACATCTTGCCCTCTTGATAGCCTTCGGTAATGTACAAACCTTTGTAAAACAGCATTGTTCTCGGGCCACTGTAGTTCTGCATATAAGCCAGCAGTCTCTTGAATAAACTCGCCATTTGCCAGCCGGAAGCACTTGGACCTCTCCATTATTTTAATTAAGTTAAGTCCATCGCCTCACCTCGCGACCACCTTGCTGCCGCGGACGGCGGCAGAGTGGCGCCCGAAACAGGGACCCGAAGAAAGGGGGTCAGGGGGGACCAGCAGAGTCCTAATCGCGAGGATAGGGGAGCCCGAGAGGACCGCTGCTACAGGAAGCCCCGGGTAAGTTAAAAAATAAATAAAAAATAAAAAATAAAAGGTAGCAGGAAGCAGTATTGGAGAGTTTATAATTGTGGGAAGTTCCCATTCATCAGATCAGGGATTTTTTAAAAAAGTCCTCTGCTCCTTATTAAAGGGGCGAGGCATTACTACCTCTAAGAATCAAATACATTGTTTTGTAGATTTTATTCAACAAGTTTGCCCTTGGTTCCCGGAAGAAGGTACTATTAATATGGAAACTTGGAAAAAGGTAGGACAACGTATTTGTGAACACTACCGTGCTCACGGTCCAGAGAAAACTCCTGTTGATGCGTTTTCTTTGTGGACACTAGTAAGAGATTGTCTTAGAGGAGATTCTGAGCTTGAAAAATGGGAACGAGGGACTCGTGGCAGTTTGCCAGCCATTCATTCGGCAGAGGATCTTTCTCGCCCTCTGCCTCCAGTGCCAACTGCTCTGCCTCCTCCGACTTGGGAGGCGCGGTATGAAGAACCTAATCTTAAGGTGGCGACTGATCTTAAGGTGGCGACTGATTTTAAGGTGGCGACTGTTCAATAGGGGCCGCCAAACCCTGATGAAGCAGATTGGGGAGATCTAGCAGGTCAAGCGGAGCCCGGATAGCTCAGTTGGTAGAGCATCAGACTTTTAATCTGAGGGTTCAGGGTTCAAGTCCCTATGTCAAAAGTTTGTGCAACAAGCTATTCAACAAACTCGAGATCAGTTTCCTCTTGCATTAATCATCCATTACATGGATGACATTCTATTAGCTCATGAAAGCGAGTCTTATTTGTATTCAACTTTCCAGCATATACAACAAGCCTTATCCCAATCAGGATTGCAGATCGCTACTGATAAGGTACAAAATACCTATCCATTTTCTTACCTAGGGTATTCATTAAAACCCTCTTCCTTCTCTCCGCAGAAACTAACCATTGATACTTCTCAATTAAAAACTTTACATGATTTTCAAACCTTTCTAGGGGAACTCAATTGGATCCGCCCTTCACTTAAATTATCTACTGGTGACTTAAAACCCTTGTTTAATCTTCTTTTAGGAGACCCTAATCCCTCGTCTCCTAGATCCATGACTCCAGAAGCAAAGAAGGCTTTACAGTCTGTAGAAAATGCTTTATTAACAGCTCAACTCACATATTGTGATATTTCACGACCGTGGTCCTTGATTATTCTTCCTACTACCTTAACCCCAACAGGAGTTTTATATCAAGAAGGTGTATTGCAATGGATCCATGGATCGTCTACTCCAAAGAAAGTTTTGAGTCCCTATCCCTCTCTGGTAGCAGAACGCATCCAGCAAGGGCGCAAAATCTCTCTCCAAGTTTTAGGACATGATCCCACTGTTATTGTTATACCTTATACCGCTGAACAACTTAACTGGCTTCTTAACTTTAACGACATTTTTGCTCTTGCCTTTGAAGGTTTTGCTGGAACCATCTCTCATCATCTGCCCGCTGATAAAATTTTACAATTTGCCCATACTGCACGATTTATTTTTCCTAACATTGTCACTTCTGAACCTTTATCAACCTCCTTTACCCTATTCACAGATGGATCTTCTAATGGACGTGCTGTTCTACTTACTCCTACCAAGCCTCTCATCTGGACCACCCCTTATGTTTCAGCTCAAGAAGTGGAACTGTTTGCTGTCAGCCAAGCTCTTGCCCTATATAATCAACCATTTAATCTTTACACAGATAGCCAATATGTTGTTCGAGCTATGGCTGTTTTAGAAACTGTTCCTTTAATTCATACCTCTAATCATACGATTTCTCAGCTTTTCTCAGATATTCAACAACTTTTACAGAAACGACAGTTTCCCTGTTTCATTGGTCACATTCGAGGACATTCCTCCCTTCCTGGACCCCTTGCCCATGGTAATCAAACTGCAGATACTTTTACGCAAATTTTCCTTTCACAGGAGCAAAAGGCTACATCTTCTCATGCCCTGCATCATCAATCTGCTCGCTCTCTTCGTTATCAATTCCGTCTCACCCGAGAAGCTGCCCGTCAAATTGTTAAATCATGTTCTACGTGCGCTCAGCTTCTCCCCGTGCCTCATTATGGTATCAACCCTCGTGGTCTTAAACCCAATGATCTTTGGCAGATGGACGTTACCCACTGCCCAGCGTTTGGACGATTACGTTACTTACATGTCACCGTTGATACCTGTTCTCATTTTATCTGCGCTTCTCCTCTCACAGGTGAAAATGTACGCAATGTTATTACTCACCTTCTCTTTTGTTTTTCAATCCTTGGAGTTCCTAAGGTCTTGAAGACAGATAATGCCCCAGCGTATACTAGTAAAAGTTTCGCTTCTTTTTGTGCTTCATTTCAGATTTTACATAAAACAGGTATACCTCACAACCCACAAGGACAAGGTATCATTGAACGTACTCATCTTTCCCTCAAACATCAGTTCTCTAAATTAAAAGGGGGGAGATGGTATGATCCTCATTCTCCTAAACTGTTAGTGTCACATTCCTTATTTGTTCTTAACTTTTTGACTTTGGATGCAGAAGGATGCTCCGCGGCTGATCGGCATTGGGGGCCGCGTATGCGACATTACCCGTTGGTTTATTGGAGAGACCCCATAGATGGGTCTCGTCATGGACCTGACCCAGTTTTAGTTTGGGGCAGGGGGCATGTTTGTGTTTTTCCAACAGACGCAGAAGCCCCTCGTTGGCTTCCTGAACGTTGTGTCCGACATGCCCAGAAGCAAAACGAACCGGCTGCGGGGACGGCTAGCACGCTTGACGATGCAGCCTCGCCTCAGCCACCCGGAGCGAGCTCGGAGAAGACGCCAACGTCTGGCGATTTTGCTGAGCCTTTTGTGGATGCTGAGGATTCAAGTGAAGACTGAGGAATATTGGGCTTTTGTCCCTAATCCTCCAATGATGCATCCTGTGACCTGGAACGATAATGACTTTGTTCCTGTTTATGTTAACAATACTAAAGTTTTAGGACCTCCTTCTATAGGACATGTTATCCCAATATCTACGCTTTATAACTACACAGGATTATCTACTACTTTGCCCATCTGTTTTTCATTAGACAATAATAACTGCACTCTTATCTCTAGATATGCTGATTGGGATGGGAATTTCACTAACGGGACTCACTGGGGAGTGGACTTACTATACCTACGACGAAATGTCTCAACTACCATTGTAGGACCAGGAGATCCCCCACCTGATATCCCATTGTGCAAGCAGAAAACACCATCCCCAAGTCAATTGGGACCTGCTTGGAGAATGTGCCATCTCAACTATACCATCTGTGATCAAGGGCTTTGTGACTGGAGTGATTACCGCCCCACAACATTCAGACCAATGAACTTGCTGTATGGTATATGGACTAGAAATAACCGTACATTTCAAAATATGTTATGGAAAGCGGTTGCTGCCCTTCAATATGTCACTGTAGCTAAAAGAGATGTTCAATGGGTTCACCTTGGAGACCAGGACGCTATGAATGTTTCGGGGACTCAGAAAAATGTTTCAATTATTGCTTGCGTTCCAGATCCATATGCTTTTGTAGCCGGAAATGTTCAACTTATATATGATCAAAAGTATAACTTAAGCTGTCATAACTGCTTCCTAACCAATTGTTTAAACGCATCAATGAATGTTACATCATTTGCTGTTATTAAGCAACCTGCCTTCACCTTTCTACCTGTTAACCTTACCATCCCCTGGTTTAATGATCCAGGGTATGCTATTATTAAGGCTACTAACGATTTGATTTTAGCCCGATCAAAAAGATTTATAGGGACGCTTATTGCAGGAATTACCACCTTGATTGCCCTCATTGCGACGGCAACTACAGCTGCTGTTGCCCTAACTGAAAGTGTACAAACAGCAGACTTTGTTAACGAACTAGCACATAATGTCTCTGTTGCCTTCCAGACCCAGGAAGACTGGGACCGAAAAGTAGAACAGAAATTGAACGCCTTGTATGATACTGTTAGAATTGTTGGAGAAGAGTTAAAATCACTTGAGGTTCGATCTTCTTTAAGATGTCATTTCATGTTTTCCCATATATGTGTTACCCCTTTTCCCTATAATTCAACTAAGTTTCCATGGGAAAAGGTTCGCAACCATTTGTTAGGAATTTGGCACAATTGCAATTCATCCTTAGACCTTATTACGTTACATAAAGAGATTCAAGATTTGATAAATGCTCCTCCTTTAAACATAGATATTGCTCGAGATGCTCAGAATTTCTTGTCCGCTTTATCTAAGCAGTTTCCCTCTTTTGGACATGTTCTTTATAATTGGATAGGTTTTGGTATCCTCGTTATTTTGCTTTTGTTATGTATACCTTGCATCATTTGGTTTTTTATCAAACAAATCAGTGGCTTGTACGTAGACCTCAAAAGACATAAGCTGGACATGACGAGGAATGTGGAGCCGGTTTGATATATAAAATAAAGAAGGGGGAGATGTGGGGGCCCGCCAGGCCGCAGGGGATCACGGACAGAGCCCCCACTGTGAAAACGGTGGCGGGACTTGGTTTCTGGTCCCTGGAGCCGGCGGGTATCTTGACATCTTCCGGACCTTCTCCTTCTCAGCCTTGAAGGCAGGAACAAGGTCTTGGCATGTGCATCATGTTCCAGGAAAGAGATAATCTTGAGGACACTGTTATCTGTGGGCTAATGTTCTCAGGATGTGAGAACATCTTGCCCTCTTGATAGCCTTCGGTAATGTACAAACCTTTGTAAAACAGCATTGTTCTCGGGCCACTGTAGTTCTGCATATAAGCCAGCAGTCTCTTGAATAAACTCGCCATTTGCCAGCCGGAAGCACTTGGACCTCTCCATTATTTTAATTAAGTTAAGTCCATCGCCTCACCTCGCGACCACCTTGCTGCCGCGGGCGGCGGCAAAAGGTAGTTGTAGGACCAGATGAAAAAGGTCAAAGTATTAAGCTCCCCACCAAAAAACTCTCATGGGCATAGATAACAGTACTATAATTACCAGAGGGAAAGAGGGATGGGGAGACATAGAAGAGGGTATAGTGGGGAGACTTGGGTTGGTGAACACACAATACAAAATACAGATGTATCATAGGATTGTAAGCCTGAACCCTTTATAATTTTATTAACCAATGTCACCCCAATAAATTCAATAAAGAAGAGAAAAGATAAAAATAAATAAAAGCACTTAGAATTACTGATTAAAAAATACTGTATTGTATACTTAGAATCTGCTAAAAGATCAGTTCTGAACTGTTTTAGCATATACACACACAACCCAAACATAGCTATGAGAGATGATTGGTATTTTAATTAACCTACTGCAGTAATCATTTCATAATGGATATGTACATTAAATCATCACATCATACACCTTAGATATACACAGTTTTAATTGTCAATTATATCCATAAAGCCTGAAAAAATTTAAGACTAAAATATTGACCCAGGCTGAACCAATAAAAAATTACTACTTAGAGAAATTAAGGAAGACCTAAATAATTGGAGAGCTATACTATATTTGCAAATTGAATGTTTTAATATTGATAATAATGTCTGTTCTCTCTAATTTAATTTGTGGATTGAGAACAATCTCAATCAAAACCATAGCAGGCTTTTTAATAAAAAATGAATTACTAAATTTAAAATATAAAAAATAAAATAAAATATATATCAAAATGCAAAAGCCCTAAAATAGCCAAAATATTCTGTATAAAGAAGCACAAAATCATAGAATTTATACTACATGATTTTAACACTTAATACAAATATACAGTAATGGACAATGTAGGGGTTGACTGTGGGAGTTGGGGTAGATGGGGCAGGGAAGAGCAGTGGAAAAAAGTCAAGACAACTATAAATGAACAATAATAAAATGAAAAAAAAACCTACAGTAGAAATGAAAATATAGTGCTGTCAAAAAGACAAAGAAATTGAACATAATTATACTTACATAATCTATTCAAATTCAAAAAGTTATCCAAACACTTAAATAGAAAGTGGAAAGTCATTTCAATAAATGGTGCTGAAAGAACCAGATAACTATGTGAAAACAGTGAATGTTGACCTTCATCTCACACCATAAAAAAAGTAATTCAAAAGTGATCAGAGACCAAAACTAAAGTACTAATGTTCTCATAAAATATGTAGGTAAACACTTATGACACAAAGAACACTAACCACAAAAGAAAAATAAATAATAAATTTTAGTTTACTAAAAGACACAGTTAAAATATGTAGATAAGCCATGAACTGGAAGAAAGTTTTACCAAAAATACAAATTAGATAAGTAAATAGATAAATGGTAGACAGATAGATAGATGATAGACTACAGTAGGGAGACAGTGGGTGGAAATGATAAAAAGCTGATATCTTGAATATATAAGGAACCACTTAAACTCAATAAAAATACAAACAAGCAAAAAGATTTGAATAAATTGCTTGAATAAACACATCACCAACAGAAATATACCAATGGCCAATATGTATACAAAAAAGGTGTACATTATCATTGGTCGTAATGGAAATGCACATATAAACTATTCTTACCCTCCCCCTGTCTATTTTGCACCTGCCATTTATACTTATTCCCTGTACCTTTCCTCCCAACCTCCTACTCCCCTCTCCCTGCTGATAACCCTCCATGTGATGTCCATTTCTATGATTCTCTTCCTGTTCTAGTTGTTTGCTTAGTTTTTGCTTTTGTTTTTTAACTTTGGTTGTTGACAGTTATGATTTTGTTGTCATTTTACTGTTCATATTTTTTATCTTCTATGTCTTAGATGAGTCCCTTTAACATTTCATATAATAAGGGCTTGGTGATGATAAACTTCTTTAACTTGACCTTATCTGGGAAGCACTTTATCTGCTCTTCCATTCTAAGTGGTAGCTTTGCTGGATAGAGTCATCTTGGATGTAGGTCCTTGCCTCTTATGACTTTGAATACTTCTTTCCAGACCATTCTTGCCTGTAAGGCTTCTTTTGAGAAATCAGCTGATAGCCTTATGGAAACTCCTTTGTAGGTAACTGTCTCCTTTCCTCTTGCTGCTTTTAAGATTCTCTCTTTATCTTTAACCTTGGGTAACTTAATGATGATGTGCCTTACTTATTCCTCCTTGGGTCCAATTTCTTTGGGTCTCTGGGCTTCCTGCACTTCCTGGAAGTCTATTGCTTTGCCAGATTAGGGAAGTTCTCCTTTATTATTTGTTTAAATAAGGTTTCAGTTTCTTGCTGTTGTTCTTCTCCTTGGCACCCCTATGATTCAGATGTTGGAGTGTTTAAAGTTGTCCCAGAGGTTCCTAAGCCTCTCTTCATTTTTTTTGAATTCTTGTTTCTTCATTCTGTTCCGGTTCGATGTTTATTTCTTCCTTTTGTTCTGGACTGTTGATTTGAGTCCTGGGTCCCCTCCCTTCACTGTTAGTCCCCTGTATATTTTCCTTTATTTCACTTTGTATAGGCTTCATTTCTTTCTTCATTTGCAACCAAGCTCAATCAATTCTGTGAGCCTCCTTATTAGCAGTGTTTGGAACTGTGCATCAGATAGGTTGTCTATCTCCTCATCGCTTAGCTCTTTTTCTGGAGTTTTGATCTGTTCTTTCATTTGGGCCATATTTCTTTGTCTCAGTGCACTGATCTGGATGAATGCTTCTTTTTCTCCTTGGTTGTTAGAGTTCCATGCAGTTTGATTTCTGGCATTTCTGATTGTTTACATTTTTAAATTGGTTGTTATCCTTCTTTTGGCTGTGCAAGGAAGCAAAGTGTCTCCACCTAAGACTCCATTTTGGCTGGAACTCCACGTTTTTAAATTTGTATTGATTTTCTTGTGAACAGAATGTAGCTAGATTGTATTTCTGTCCATCTCTCTCTCTTTTAATTAGTGTATCCAAAGCATTTGTATCTCAGATAATCATAGGACTTAAATGTGTTATTTTATTATTTGTTTTGCATTTATTTCCTCTGTCTTGTTTTCTGGGGGTATTTGTCTTTATTTGTGGGCTGCTTAACCATTTTCTAGGATTCCAACATGTTTTATTTGTGGTGTCTTGGGATTTATTTCTCTTTGTAGTGTTCTTAGTTTGCTCCGGGTGGTACAATATTCACATGTGACTTATTGCAAACTACTAGGTGTCAAGTTTTTACCACTTCAGGTAAAATTTAAAAACCTCATTTCTACTTAAATTCATTTACTCTTCATACTTTTAAATATCATCATTATGAGTACCAAATGCTATTATAGCTTTTGCATCAATCATAACATATAATTTTTAAAAACTCATGAGGACAGTCTATTGTATTTACCCATATTTCTAAATTTTATTTTGTTCTTCCTTCCTGATGCTGTGTGATTACTTCTTTTATCATTTTCTTTCTGTTTAAATAATTTCCTTTAACCATTCTTTAAAGTTAGCTCTGCTAGCAACAAGTTTTTCTAGTTTTTCTTTATCTGTGAATGTCCACTTTCCCCCTTCAATCCTAAAGAATAGTTTCTCCAATACAAAACCTGCAGTTGAACATTCTTTCTATATAGTACTTGAAAAATGGTGTGCTTCTTACAGCCTCCATAATTTCAAATGAGAAATCTATTGGTGTTCCTCTACCAGTAATGTGTTATTTCTCTCTCACTCCTTTCAAGTTATTTCTGTCTTTATTTTTCAGAACTTTAATTATGGTGTACTCACACAACACCTGTATTTCCCTAATCATAGCACTTATCACACTACATCATTATTAGAAATACATTCATCCATATCTCCCACTAAATATTAAGCCAACACAGACCAATTCTGTCCTACTCATTGTGCTAGTCCTATTAACTTGCATAGTGTCTGACATATGTATTCTCAATATATAATTGAAAATGAATAAATAACTGAGACCTAAAGTAAATGCATTACTGGCTAGTAGGGTATGGCCTGAGAGATGAAAATTGGATATTAAATTCTCCCAATTTTCATGGAGTAGCTTTAGTCATTCTTCAGTATTCTGAAGTTGTAGGCAAATGCCCACAGCACCAACTGAGGCATAGTCATTTATATTCCTCAGACTGAGATTCACACTGAGGGCATAATTATTCCTCAGGCTTTCCACGAAGATCATGTCACCCTTCAATATGAACATAAAAGTTTTCCTAACTCAGGTTGAAATAACCTAGGCATAGCAGTCACAGAGACATCAGTTTTAATCTCAGCTCCAACACTTCCTAGTTGTGTGAGATTGAACAAGTCACTTAACTACTTAGATCTCAGATTTATTCATGCTTTAATATCTATCTCAAAGGAATGTAAAGAATCAAAAGTGAAACTCTATTCAAAAGGACATAGTGCACTATTCAGTATATAATATACACTCAATGCAGATTCCCACAATAATTTTTCAGGGAGAAAACATGAGTAAGACTTGGTCTCTCCCTTTGAGAAGTTCATATGTCAGTGGAAGTAAATCATTACAACTTAATATGAGAAAAAAGTTAATATGCAGAATTCTAGAGAATCACAAATGAGGTACTGATTTACTGACAAGAACACATGGAAGAAGAGGCATTTGAAATGGATGACAAAAGATGGGAAGATGTTAGCAGATAACTAAAAAAATTGGTCAGAAATTGAGGGGTAGGCATTCCAAGAAGTATGTCCAGAAACAAAGAGATATGCCAGAGCATGCCACATTTAAGGAAAGGTAAATGGTTTGATACTATTGGGTGTAGTAGGAGGTCAAGATGGAGAAGCAGAATAGCAGATGTTGCATGATAAATGATCTTGTATGCTTGACTAAAGGTTTTACGTAGGGAAAAACATAATTAAATTTGTGTTCTAGTATGTTATTTCTTGTAACTATATAGAAGACAAACTAGAGGAGAGAGCTACCAGAGGTATGGAAACAAGTTACTTTGGGATATATTATATTAATAGGGTATAAGTTACAGAGTCTGAATTAATGTGGTAACGAAAAGAATAGAGTAGAAAATAGGTTCAGGAGGTAGTAGAATGGAATTTGGTGACTGTGCTAGAATAGGATAAAGATCCCCCAAAGTGTGTATGTTCTAATCCCCAGAATCTGCAAATTTGTTATCTTAAATGGCACGAGAAAATTAAGGTTGCCAATGGAATAAGGTTTCAAATCAGTTGAATTTAAAATATGAAGATGATCCTGGGTTATCTGGGTAGGCCCAATATAATCACAAGGGACTTGAAAAGTAGAAGAGAAGGTCAGATAGTCAAAGTTAGAGAGATATGTGGCTATGGAAAATTGTCAGTTATGCAATGTATCAGTCATTGCTAGATTTGAAGACTGAAGGAGGCCACAAGCCAAGCAACATGGTCAACCTCTAGAAGCTGGAAAAGGCAAGGAAACTGATTCTTCCCTAGAGTTTTGAAAAAAAAACGTAGCCCCACCAAAAACTTGATTTTGACCCAGTAATGCTCATTTTGGACTTTTAACCTCCAGAACTATAAGGTAGTAAGTTTGTGTTGTTTTTAACCACTTCGTGTTGATTTGTTACAGTAGCAATGAAAAATTAATAGAGTGACCAACTAATTTTGAGTGTAAGGAAAAGAAAGGGACTGAAGATCAATTCTGAGTTTCTGAAGATGTCACTATCAATCAAAATAGAAAATACAAGGTAATAAGGGTTGGAAAAGAGAATATATAAATGTACTTGGCTTAGGATATATTAATAAGTACTTATATAATACTCAGGAATATTTGTCTAGAGGGTAACTGATGGCATGAATCAAGATCACAGAAAAGAGAAATAGCTGGAGGCACATATAGGGTATTGCCATTATATAAATAATATAAGAAATCAGAGGGTTATTAAAGACACAGAGAAAGAGAAGATTGAGTGGGAAGAGAACCAGTGATAGAATACTGATGAACACAATATTTAACTTAGAGGTGTGAAGAGGTTCAGTTATAAGAAGATAGTTTCATTTTTAGTTTTCTGAGGAAATTCCATACTGTTTTCCACAGAGGCTGCACCAGTCTGCATCTTACCAACAGTGCACTAGGGTATCCTTTTCTCCACATCCTCTCCATCACTTGTTGTTTATTGATTTTTTTTATTATCAACATTCTTACTGGTGTGAAGTGGTGTCTCATTGTGGTTTTAATTGCATCTCTTTGATGGCTAGTGAAGCTGAGCATCTTTTCATATGTCTCTGGGCTCTCTGTGTGTCCTCCTTGGAAAAGTGTGTATTGAAGAAAACTAAAAATGGAACTGCCTTTTGGCCCAACAATTCCACTGCTGGGATTGTATCCTAAGAACCCTAAAACACCAATCCCAAAGAACCTATGCACCCCAATGTTCATAGCAGCACAATTTACAATAGCCAAGAGTTGGAAGCAACCTAGGTGCCCGTCAGTAAATGAATGGATCAAAAAACTATGGTACATATACACAATGGAATTTTATGCTGCAGAAAGAAAGAAGGAGCTCCTACCTTTNATAAATTAAAATAAGGGCTGAATCTTGTTAATCTATACTTCAGCATAAACCGGGTAAATCTTGATTAGTTTAAGTTAATCAGGTTAATTCCATTCCTCTTGGTTTTTAATTAACTTAGGGATAGTAATCAAATTACACAATTTTTAGTCTTTAGATTTGAAAGAATATTGAGAGTTTCTGGAAAAATTTTACTTTGTCTTTACAAAGAAATGAAAGGAAGAGACATTTTCTCTTCCTGCTCTTGGGCTGTGTTTTATAAAGCTGTAGTGTTTAGAGCAGCTACAGCCGTCTTGCAACTTTGTGGAGAGTAGTGTCAAGGCCAAAGCCAATGTGTTGAGAGTGGCCACCTGAAAGAAGAAAAGAACCATTAAAGGTTCTCGACTACAGTTGTCTTCATTCCCCGCCAACCACGCTCCCATTCCCCCCGCCTTAATTTTTGTACACGTGTTCTTTATATTTGTTCCTGTGAATCCTTCCCCTTTCCCCCTGAAATTACCTCCCCTCTCCCCTCTCATCCCTGTCATACTGTTCTGTATTTCAGTGCCCTTGGTTATATTTTGCTTGCTTGTTTGTTTTGTTGATTAGGTTCCTGTTAAAGGTAAGATCATATGGTATTTGTCTTTCACCGCCTGGCTTATTTCACTCAGCATAATGCTTTCCAGTTCCATCCATGATGTTGTAAAGGGTAGGAGCTCCTTCTTCCTTTCTGCAGCATAGAATTCCATTGTGTAAATGTACCATAATTTTTTGATCCATTCATTTACTGATGGGCACCTAGGTTGCTTCCAGCTCTTGGCTATTGTAAATTGTGCTGCTATGAACATTGGTGTGCATAGGTTCTTTTGGATTGGTGTTTCAGGGTTCTTAGAATATACCCCTAACAGTGGAATTGCTGGGTCAAAAGGCATATTCATTTTTAGTTTTCTTAGAAAATTCCGCTGGGAGAACTGGACAGCTACATGCAAAAAAATGAAATTCGAGCACCAACTTACACCGTACACCAAAATTAATTCAAGGTGGATAAAAGACTTAAATATAAGCCATGACAACATTAAAATCCTAGAGGAGAACATTGGCAGAAAAATCTCAGATATTTCACACAGCAACATTTTTACTGATATGTCCCCTAGGGCAAGGGCCATAAAGGAAAGAATAAACAAATGGGATCTCATCAAAATAAAAGGCTTCTACATGGCTAAAGAAAACAGTATTAAAATAAAAAGAAATCCAACTGTCTGGGAAAGCATATTTGCCAATGATACCTCAGAAAAAGGTTTAATCTCCAAAATATACAAAGAACTCACATGACTCCCCTCTAAGAAGACAAGCAACCCAATTAAAAAATGGGCAAAGGACTTGAACAGACACTTCTCCAAGGAGGACATACAGAGGATCCAGAGAGACATGAAAAGATGCTCAATATCACTTGCTATCGGAGAGATGCAAATTGAAACCACAATGAGATACCACTTTACACCAGTCAGAATGGCCATCATAAACAAAGCAACAAACAACAAATGTTGGAGAGGTGGTGATCTCACCTTTAAGTGGGACCTAATCAACAAAACAAACAAGCAAGCAAAATACAACCAGAGACATTGAAATTAAGAACAAACCGACAGTAACCAGAGGGGAGGTGGGAGGGGATAACGGGGTCGGGGGAGGAAGGGTTTTCAGGAACAGCTATAAAGGACACGTGGACAAAACTAAGGGGGGTGGAATCAGAGGAGGAAGGTGGGGATGGCTGGGGTGGTGGGGAGTAGAGGTGGGTAAATGCACACAGCTATACTTGAACACAACAATCAAGTAATTTAAAAAATAAAATCTAATATTCAGCAAAGCAAAAAAAAGAAGATAAAGAAAGAAGATAGGCAAGAATCAGGAGTGAAACAGAAACATAAATTAGAGTGTTTCAAAAGGAAGTGAGCAAGGGATCCAAAGGTTGCAGAGAAATCTGATAACAGAATGGACTGAAAAACAGCCATAGCTAGTAAAAAAATAAAAACTGTGATCCTAAGACCCAAACTATGAATAGTGACAGTTTGAATCCATCTGCTCACCTAATGTTCCACAAAATGCTTAAAGTTTAATCCCAGCAATGAAACAGCTAGATTTTGGACTGGCATATACACAGGAATTTATATATCTGATTATTGAAGGGAAGATTACATGTGATATGTCAGATTTTATAATAAACTTCAATCAATTTCACTTGAATAAAGTCCTAAGCAAAATTTATAAATTATCCCTTAACTATATTACTTTTACACATGCCTTTTGCTTAGAAAATATATCAGATAGATATATTGCAGATTAACCTGATGTAATAATTTATATTTACTTATTGTAATCAAATGAATTTCCCTCCTATTTATTTTTTCCATTGGGCCCAACTTATATTTGCACATTCTATACTCACAGCTTGGTCATCACACTGAATCGGTATACTAAAATCTAACATATTTTTTACATCAGGTAAACAAAAAAATTACCAGTTTAGTTAGGTAAGCCCAAGCCACCAACTTAATAAAGACATGTGGAGAAAGTAATTTTCCCACTGCTCCTGGATTAGCACAGCACACAGAATTGAATAAAAAACAAAATTTAAAAGAACAATGATTCACCTCATTTGTATAACATTTCCTAGTAAATTCAGTCCTGTATTCCCAGGATCACAACTTGTGATTAAAGTTCTCAGTTATAAAAAAAAGGTACAGAGTAATGCACAATAACTTAAATATTAAAAATAAAGCATTTAAGGCTTAATTGTATTAATTCTGGGAGCAACACATTTATATAGCAGCTGGTTTATCCACATGGAGAAAAACAGATAAAGTCAAAGACAACAATTAAAAGCTCTCCCATAATGGGGAGAATAATGCATATATTGAACACTATGGGGAAAAGATTCGAGTTAAAATTTCTAGTGTATATAATTAAATCAAAAATATATTTGTGGTTATAGCCCCACAACAAAAAATAAAAATAAAATTTTGTCTAAAATAACCACATTTGGGGCAGCTTCTAATTAATAGGGTTTTAAAGAGGTATGACAACTGTGAAAACAATAGTACTGAAAATATTCAGATGTACACGGTACCAACCAAAAAAAAAAACTTTAATATTTATTGCAAATGTACTTCATGAAATCAGTTCAGGGAAGATATATCTGAAGCAATTATTCAGAGTGTTTCACAGGAAAGAATAGTTAAGAGATATGGAGAGTGAAATCATATGGTATTTGTCTTTCTCTGAGTGGTTTATTTCACTTAACATGATGTTCTCCAAATCAGGGAAGGGGAATATGAGGGGACTAAATGGTAATGGAGAAAAAATACATTAAAGATTAAATGTTTAAAAAGAGACATGGAGAACAAAATGAGCACTTCTAATATTTATCTAATACTACTTCCAGAAGGAGAAAAAGAAAGAATGGGGAACATAATTAAAAAGCTATTTGACAATAGTTCAATGTTTTCCATAAAGTATAAATACTATAAATCCTCATATTCAAAATGCCAAATCTCAAGTAGCATACATTAAAATAGAGCCAAATCTATACACATTTTAGTGAAACTGAAGGACACGTAAGTCAAGGAGGTCTTAAAAGCAACCAGAAAAAGAGACATAATATACAAAAGAAAAAAATTTAGCATGTCAGTTGACTTTACAGCAAAAATATAAGCTAAAAGGCAATTGAAGAAATTCTTTAATGATGCAGAGTAAAGTTATCTAAAATAGGTTGATTTGAATAATGGCCACAAATTTGTATCCCTCTTTGTATCAGCGCCCTCTGGTAGTGCCCTCCCACACTGATTCTGTATATGAGACAGGATTCAGCAAAGGAGTAGGAGCAAACTCGATATAAGCAGAGAATTGTTAAAGAACTTACATGTTTCTTTCTTCTCTCTCTGCCTCTAAGATCAACAACATTCTTCGTGAGAAGATGACTGATGTGGACTGACACAGAATGACATCAAGCAGAGCCTGTCACCCTAGCCAAGGCTATCCTAGATCAGCCAACAACCACCCAATCACAAGACATTTGTGAGTCAAAAAGAAAATTAACCAAACAGGCTCAGCCAAGATATTCCAAACTCTGTAAGTGACTGAACAATAACAAATGGCTATTTATTAGACCATATGTTCGCAAGTGATGTTAAGCACCGTCATCGTGTCAAGACAACTGATACAGAAATTGGTATCAGAGTGGTATATTGGTGCTGTTTTAAAAACTTAAAATAAGGAGCTGACAGTGAAAACGGCAGAGTTACAGTCTCTGAAAATCATCTCCTACAAAAAAGCAACAAAAATGTTGACAACATTATCAAAATCAATGTTATCACAACTATGAAAATTAACCAAAAGCAATTCAGGGAGCACTTATTGAGGAAAAACAACTAAATCATGTAACAGTAAGTTTGGTTGTATTACAACTTTCTCTATTTCTACCACCTCTGCTCCAATTCCATGATCCATGAAAAATAATAGTCAATAATCACAATGAAAACCAGCAGCTTAGCAGTCACTTGAGAAGACAGAACAGACCTAGAGACCTGTTAGGGATTGAAAGTTTATATGCCTCCGTAATTCATATGTTGAAATCTAATATACCTGCTTGGCTGCATTTGGACATAGAACCTTTAAAAAGGTAATTAAGGTTAAATGAGGTCATAAGGATGAGGCCCTGATCCAATAGGACTGGTGTCCTTATAAAAAGACACATCAAAGAGTTTACTCTGTCTCATTCTCCAAAGTCAGACAGAGGAAGGTCATGTAAGGGAACAGCTAGAAAGTGGCCACATGTGAGCCAGGAAGAGAATCATCACCAGCACTCAAATTTACAGCCCCTTGATCATGAACTTCAAGCCTCCAAAACCGTGAGAAAATATATTTCTATTGATTAAGGTACTAGTCTACAGTGTTTCATTATGGCAGCCTTTGCAAACTAATACAAGATCCTTCAAAGGCTCTTATCAGAGAATTTTCCTTATTTGGCATCTGATATTTCCATGTAAGACTTCACTCCAAGGATGTCTTTCTTTGACCAGACTTGAGATCACCGAGAGAAAACATCCTTTTCCCTAAGGGTGTCTTTAAAACACCTTTTGGAGAATGTAATGAAATCTATGACACTTCTTCCAGCAAAAATACATATAACACATATGCATACATGTATAGTTTACCTACTAACGCAGAATATGCATCTATGCTTTTACTATAGAAGGATGAGTAGAATTTTTTTTTAGGCAGACTAGAAGAGGAACAGAGTCCAAACAGAGGAAACCATGTATGCAAAAGCCTGCAGACATAAAAAAAAAAAGCCTGCACATTACTGGAGTGGAGTGATACTGTAACATAATTTAATGTGATTAGAACAATATCTGGAAAGAGAATCAGGCATGGCACAAGATGAAAATAGAAGATAAGAAGATAAACAGGGACAAAGCATCAAGTATCTCATATGTCATTCATGCATTTTGTTTATTCAGACACTAGACTATAATTGATAGAGATCACACTTGGCATGCCAATCCTCTCTCTTAACCATTTAAAAACTATAACTGGAACAGCAGGTGCCCAAAGGAATACTAATTGTTATTCTATGAGTGTGGAGTTTCACTGGCATTCACTGAGGGTATTGGGTGGGTGGACAGTACTCACATCTCAAGCTTTACAGATTTCTGAAAGAAAAAAAAACAAGGTTAGAATGAGACCAAAATCATGTGAATATCAATTATTTTACTCCTTAACCTACAGCAGAATATCAGTCTTTGATAACTTGCAAAGGTTCTCCACACTGACAACAAATTGGTTAAGCAGGATAACTTTCAAACAACATTCTATGCTTCAGATCCACCCCAGACCAATTAAAATAGAATATGTGGGATGGAGCCTGGACATCTAAATTTTTGAAAGCTCTCCAAGTAACTTTAATTTGCAACTGGAATTGAGAACCACTATGTTAAGAAAAATGCCCCACAAATGGAAACTCCTACCTGCTAATCTAACCTTTATTTCATGACAGAGGTTTTGTGCAGCATTATAAGGTTTAAACATAAATTTTAAAAACATTTTAAAATTCTATGCTGGACTATTTGATTTCCCTTGCTAAGCTACCAGGATTTCACCCCCAGGGACCATGGGGTTGGTGAAGGGAGTCTGACACAGTGGGCTTGGGGTCGATGTCAGGACCTGCAGGTGGCCGGCCAATCTGTGCTGGCAATGTTCAGAGTGGGATCTTTCACCTTTTAGATTCTCATCTCCTGAGCATGCTGCCTGAGGCTATTGTTCTCTTTATGTCTTGCAGATCTGTCCTGCGAAAAGGCTACATGAATCAACAGTTTTTGCTAAGCATCTTGTGATTAATTGCATGGCCTTTCAGTTGGACAGTTTCTGAGGACAAGATTTTTTGCTGTTTTGGCTCAGGAAGCCATGGGGATTAGTTGTGCAAAAATAGTTAACATCACCCCAGCTAATAAGGCATCCACTGCCTTGAACAAAATATACAGCATCCAGTATTTTAATTTAGTTATGTCTAAAATTATATAGCTTGGCAATCAATTATTTCTTATATTCTTCACTGTTTGGTCCTGAACATAGAACTGCAAGAAGAAGGTCATACAGTGATTTATATAACACAAATTTATAGACCTTACTATGTATCAAGAGCTGTGCTAAGTGATACAATTAGAAAACAACATGTATCTGCACTCAAGGTGCTCTCATTCGACTAAAATGGCACAATAGCTTCACATTGAGTCATAAAGGTTCCATAATAAAGATGTATAAAAGAAGTGAAGTCAGGGGATAGTGAGATCACATACAGCTGAGAGAGATTAGATCCAAGTCTTTAGTGGACATAAACATCAGGATAGAAAGTTCAGAGGAAACTCTCTAAACAAAGGGGAGCCATGTTTATATGAAAATGACAAGGTCTGAGGTGCAGGAAGATTAAAGCCTAACTGCAATATATAGAATGGATTAAAGATTGGCAAGACAAGAGATAGGGTGAGTCAGAGGTTTTATCAGATGGTTAAAGTAAGAGGTAATGGTGACTTGAGCAAGGGAGTTGCAAATAAGGATTGAAAGGAAGAGACAGATGCTAGAGTCACTGCAGGGATAAAGTATCATAAAGTTAGCATGCATTTACAAGTTGAGACTTCTAAACAGATTGTAGGACTGTTAGCATTCACCTCTCCATCATTCAACAAACCTTTATAAAATAATATATACATCAAGAACTATGCTATATTCACTGCTGGAGGTGCTGCAATGAATATAGCAATGAGTGGTCCTGGCCTTCACATGGCTTCATGTACTGGGAGAAACAGATAATAAGAAAAAGACACAACTAATAGTTATAAGTGCTGTGAAGGAAGTTTGGGGGATGCTAAAAGAGAACCACAGGCAGTAGTGATGACTGGGGTGATGGGCAGAACTACTTTCTATTGGGCATTAAGTGAATACCTCTCCAAGGAAACAGTACTTCAGAGGAGATCTGAAGGAGGTATCAGAAAGAACAAGCACAAAAGAAGAGAAATCTAACGCAAAGGCTCTGAAACAGGACAATCAGTACATTTTGATGTTTCAGTAAGAAGGAGAGCTGCCAGTGTGTTAAACAATGCTGAGAAGTTGAGTAACAAGAAAATGATCAATTGAACATTGGTTTTAGTAGCACAGGTGCTATTGTTCACCTTGATGAAAGCAGTCCCAGTTGAATGCTGGAAAAACAAATCCAAGTGAACTGAAAAGTGAGTGAGAATAATGAGCGAGGGGGATACAATGTGTTCATGAGAGAAAAGAGACAATGGGGTAGCTGGACTGGGATGTCAAAAGGGATAAATTGCAGTTTGTTAAACTGATATAAGAATGTAGGTCCCATCTGTAGACTGAGGTGATAGAGAGATCGATGCACATGAAAAAAGAAAACATGGAGAGGGGATGATGCCTTCTAGCACCTCTGTTTCCCTCTCTTCTTGCATCTGAGTTGGATAAGTGACTCAAAGCTGATTCTTCTCAAAGTTGGGCTCTCCTTGAAGTAAGATAAAGGAACAGAAAGACATAGTGGAAGGCATGGGGGAGTAAGGATATTGAGCACCACAGAGGAAGAGAAGGGTGCAGGAAAGCTGAGATCCTGCTCACTGAACTAAATATTGCCTAGTATCTAGAGTAGCTTCGAGGTAGCTCTGCCCCAAATGTCAGAAGAATACAGAAAACTTCCATTGATCTAATGAAATACTAAGTAGCAAGTTAGGAAGCATACTCTGCCTTTTTCTCTACCTCCAAAAGCCATTGTAGTGGCCCAATTATGTTATTTCAGCATTCAACAGAATTGATAAAAATCTATTGGGCAACCACTAATGTTTTATTTTGTTAACCATGGAAGTTTGAAACATCCCACGATGTATATCCACCATCTCATTTTAGGACCAAAAAAACCCAGAAATTACATTTAAAAAATCTAACTTCATAGAAAACCTCTCCCCACTGTTTCTTTATTTTATTTCTCAGTCTGTCATGGGTTGGTGAAAATATCATCCCAGTCTTGGGTCAGTACAGAAATTAATGGTAGGAAATCACTGGATGGCAAGACTTACAAAATCTCTTCCAATTCATATTCTATGGTTCACTTAATGGTAAGCAAAAACCATCATATTTGAAGGAAAATAGTTTCCTTTTCATATTCTAATCAACAATCTTATAACTTTCCCCTAGTCACCTTTTCGGTTTACTCAGCCTCAGGGGAGCTCTGCCATTCACATCAGTTTCAAAGGCCTCTTCTCCACGAGTCTTCAGAGAGCCCAGAGCATTTACAATAAACACCTCTCTCAGCACAGGACATAATAGCAGGTTCCACTGTTTTCTGTTGGCTTGAATGTTGATTAAGACCTCAGTAATCACACTGCTCTAACAAATCCAAAATCAAACATTCAGATTAGTTCTCAGAGAATATAAAAAAAAGAACTGAGAGCAAAAAATAAAAGCTGCTTTACCAAAAGAAAGGAAAATATAAAAGGAAGCTCACAGGCTAGCCTGTATGGATATTTTTATCTCTAAAGTGTTCAAGTTCCCTAGTATATTTTAGCACTCTAAAAGATACATATTAAAATATTATATCAAATAGAAGATTTAAAAAGAGGACTTCAGTTACAACAGGTGAACTCAAAATACCAGAATCGCTCCTCACTTAATAAGAGCCCCAGTCCGTGGGCATCTGATGACACCTTTCTAATTCCACCAGTGAGGGCCTGCAGCAGTTTCTTCCGAGGCAGGATCTGCTTTATTGAATTCCCTGCCTGTCCTAATTCTATATATTTCCAATTAGCTGACCTTCAAAGCTGATGTTGTAGAAGGGAATTGTTTTCTGACAAGGCTAACATTTTAAGGCTAATGGTTTTTTAATAAGCCATTGAGTTTTCAGCATTCAGCTCCTGTTATGTTTTATTTGATTTTTGTGCTTTAATTTGGTATGTGTGTTTTGGCACAACGCCATGGCAGGTGCAACTTTTAAAATGGGATCAATAACATTCACTGTTATGTATGATATGAGCATTCTGAGCTTAGCTTTCAAAACAAAATGCTTGGTTTGGTGCTTCCCAGGGCACTGCAAAGAAAATGTGTTGATTCCTTGGGGCTTTCTTCATGGTAGCTTTCTGAAATCTTGTTCACACTTCTTGAATGTCCAAATCCATTGTCCCTTAAACAAAACACATGACCTTATCTCCTCGTTCTGGTTTTTAAAGATTTTATTTATTTATTTATTTATTTTTACAGAGAGGGGAAAGGAGGGAGAGAAGGAGAGAAACATCCATGTGTGTTTGCCTTGAAACATCAATGTGTGTTTCTTTTACACAAACATAGACTAAATGTGATAAATATGTTTCATGCCTTTTCTGTGTCTTATATTTTAAAATAAAATTGTAAACTAATTGCTCTATTTTATGTCACTTTGTTCAATGACAATATATAAAATTATATGAATTTACTGAATACTTTTATACCAATAAAAATGCTCCTTTCTTTACACACTTAAAAAAAGCATGTAGCTACTACTTTGACCTCAAAACCTCAATTCCAGAAATATCCCAAGAAATTAATTGCACAAAGGAAAAACTGTGTATGCATAAGAAAATTTCCCCCAATGTTACTTGTGTTAGTAAAATCTTAGAAACACCCGAGTAGCCATTAATAATAGGTTTGTGAAGAAAATTAGGGAAGACTATGTTGCCATTAAGAGTGATAATGTGAATCTTTATTTATTGACATGTGGGCGTATCATAAGATTAAACTAATCAATTTATAAAATAATATACAGATGATTCTATATGTGCAATAACATATGTGTGTACTTATACAGAAAATATCCCTTAACATTCTGTTTGTGATTATCTAACCTCAAGGACTGAAATAAAAATTGATACAGCTTTCAGCTTATACAGGAGCTTCTTCTTCTGCAGGTGCATTTCTTCTTCTTCACTCTAATCCAGTCAAAGGCAAGTGTTCAGAGAGCAACAGTTTGGCTAATTATGTATCATGAATCAAACTATTGCACTGTCCTTGGTCAAGAGGACCCTGCCAAAAAATGTTCTGATTTATTTAACTTGTGTCCCTAAACATGACAAAGTAGCTGAATCAATAGCTTTATACACCCTCTGCTTTGCTGGATCTTAGGAGAAAATAAGCCAGTAAGATATAAGACCCACCCACTTTTGATGTGATAGCCTTAAGGGAAAGGGGCCAGTGAAAGGCTGGTTTTACTCTGAATATGTGAATATGATCCAACCTTTGTACTGGCAGAACTGCTGTAGCTGTTTTAAGCCATGGTTACAGAAGCTTAGGACACATTCATCACCTCAGGATAATGCCCTGGAACCAAATGCTACTCCTCTTTTCACTCTCAGAAAAGAAAGAAGGGTGGGTAACAGGGATCCATACAACTTAAGCACGTTCCAGAGTGAGACATTAACTTTCTATTAACTACAAATAACACTCATCCCACTGGGAAGAATATTCAACTCACAACTCTTCTATCAAGGGCCAAGGGAGAGGGAGAGAAAATCAGCAATATTGTGTGATTGATGCCATGTCTATCTTTCTCTTCTTCCCATATGAATAACAAGTGAGGTTATTTTCTCATGCCTGGTGTTAAGATTTGAACCATATAGATGAGGTATGAAGAACTAAAAAAAATTTAAATATATGCATAGATAATAGTCTGCAAGTATGTGTATAAAAGAATAACTATTTATTTTTCTGTATTATTGCTTTTTGTGTTATTTTTACTTTCTTCTTTGTATTTTGGTATTTTTATTTATTTTTATATCTTTTCTAAAGATTTTATTTATTTGTTTTTAGACAGAGGGGAAGGGAGGAGAGAGGGAGAGAATCAATGTGTGGATGCCTCTTGTGCACCCCCTACTGGGAACCCAGCTATGTACCCTGACTGGGAATCGAACCAGTGACCCTTTGGTTAGCAGGCCAGCACTCAATCCAGTGAGCAAGGCCAGCACTCAATCCAGTGAGCAAATACACCAGCTAGGAAGTATTTCTGTATTTTTAATCTTTACAATAAATGTGTATCATTTTCCCACAACATAAAACAATAACCTAATAAAGTTACTTTCAAAATACTTTCTCCTGAAACTATAACCTTCTAAGAGCTATTTCTTGCCTTTCTTTTTTGCACATTTTTTTAATTATCAACTCATCACTTTTTTCTATTACTCCACTGAAAATGTCCTCTCCAAAGTCAATCTTATCACTACAAAATCCTAAATCTTTGTCTTCTTTCACAACTCTCCCCAGCCTTCAGAATAGTCAACCTCTTCCAGCTTTGCAAAATGTCTCCTTAACTATCCATCCTTTTTTTTTGGAACTTCATGCCTGCATATCATCTGTCTCTGATTGGCTTTGTGTCCTCTGTTGTTGTGAAATATGATCTCCATCCACCTACCTGTGTCTCTGGGTCGTTACATCCTGTGAGTCAATGTCCAGACTGCATTCACTATTTGGAGTATTCTCTAAGCTCAAGCTCCATCTCCTAACTATCGTTTCCACTGGGATCTCTTGACATCACCTTAAACCTAACATGTGTGAAAGGATATTTGCTGGCCCAAATCAGGTTTCCCTCCAGACTTTCCTCCTCTTCCCACAGAACTAGGTTATAATTTCATTGCTTTTGTAACAGCCTTTGGCCAAAAACACTAAGTGATATTTGGCTACAGTGGAAAGATCAAAACAGAACAAATGGTGAGTCTGAATGCAAGAATATTTTTAGAGCTCATTTTGTAAAAAGAACTCAGACCATTATATCATCATCTCAATTTAAGTGTAGCCATAAGAGTGAATTTAGCTCCAATTTTGGAGTCAGTCAGGCCCTAGAGAAAAATATATTCATTACCAACATTAACAACTTACCCTCTAAGTTATATGGATTACGAATCATGGGGAAGTTAATGGAATAGACTAGAAAGCCCAGATATAAATCCACACCTATTTGGTCAATTAATATATGACAAAGGAGGCAAGAATATACAATGGGGTAAGGACAGTATGTTCAATACAGAGTGTTGGGAAAATTGGACAGATACATGCAAAAAATGGAATTAGACAACCTTCTAACACCACATAAAAACAATCACAAAATGGATTAAAGATTTAAATGTAACACTCAGAACCATAAAACTCCTAGAAGAAAACATAGGCAGTAAAATCTCTGGCATTTCTTTTAACAATGTTTTTTTCTGATACATCTTCTTGGGCAAGGAAAACAGAAGGAAATAAACAATTGAGACTATGTCGAACTAAAAAAGGTTTTGCACGGCAAAGGAAACCACTCACAAAATAAAAAAATTTAAAAAAAACCATTGCATGGGAGAATATATTCACCAATGATACATTTGATAAAGGGTTAATATCCAAGTTTAATAAAGAACTCATATAACTCAACACCAAGAAGACACACGACCCAATTAAAACATAGGCAAAGGACTTGAATAGATACTTCTCCAGAAAGGACATACAGATGACTAATAGACATATGAAAAGATGCTCAAGGTACTTAGTCATCGGGGAAATGCAAATTAAAACCACAATGAGATATCATCTCACACCTGTCAGAATGGCCATCATTAACAAATCAACAAACAACAAGTGCTGGAGAAGCTGTGAAGAAAAGGGAACCCTAGTGCACTGTTGGTGGGAATGCAGACTCATGCAGCCACTGTGGAAAGCAAAATGGAGATATCTCAAAACATTAAAAATGGAACTGCCTTATGACTCAGCAATTTCACATCTGGGTATATACCTGAAGAAAGCAAAAACATTAGGTTGAAAGAATATATGCACCCCTCTGCTCATTCCAGAATTATTTGCAATAGCCAAGATATGGAAGCAGCCCAAGTGTCCATCAGTACATGAGTGGATAAAATAACTATGGGACATTTACACAGTGGGATACTACTTGGCCATAAAAAAGAAGGAAATGTTACCTTTTGTGACAGTAGGTGGAACTGGAGGGTATTACGCTCAGTGAAATAAATCAATTAGAGAAAAATAAATACCATATGATCTCACTTATATGTGGAATGTAAAGAACAAAGGAAACAAACAAAATTGAAACAGACTCATAGACACACAGAACAGACTGATGGTTGGCAGATATAAGGGAATTTCAGGACTGGGTGAAAAAGGTGAAGAAATTAAGAAGTAGAAATTGGCAGTTACAAAATATTCATAGGGATGTAAAGTACAGCATAGGAAATATAGTCAGTAATATTGTTGTGACTATGTATGACAACCAGGTAGGTACTGAAAATATTGGGGGGGTACTTTGTAAAAAAATCTGATTATCTAAAAACTAATACACAACAATACTGAATGTAAACTGTAAATAAAAATAAAATTATTTTGTATTAGTTTTTAGGTAATCAGATTTTTTACAAAGTACCCCCCCAATCATCACCAAGCCCTTACGATATGAAATGTTAAAGGGACTTACCTAAGAAAAAGAAGATAAAAAACATGACCAGTGACAGGACAGCAAACTCACAGTTATTTACAACCACACCTAAAACAAAAGTAAACTAAGCAGACACCTAAAACAGGAGCAGAGCCACAAAATGGAGGTCACATGGAAGGTTAGCAACAGGGGAGTGGGAGGAGGAGAGAGAGGGAGAAGGCACAGAGAATAAGCAGCATAGACGGTAGGTAGAAAATAGACAAGGGGAGGGCAAGAATAGTATGGGAAATGTAGAAGCTAAAGAACTTATGACACATAGACATGAACTAAAGGGGGGGGAATGTGGGTAGAAGGGGGTGTGCAGGGTGGAAGGGAATGAAGGGGGAATGGAAAAACAGCAATGGCATGATCAATAAAATATATTAAAAAATAAAAATAAAAATAATAAAATTAAAAAATAAGAATCATGCATGGGTGGCTACTCATTTTCTCTATTCTTCAAGACCCATAGGTAGTCATTCACCAACTATTTGTCAAAACTTCTTCAGTTTCTTTAGTCGTTCATTTTTTGTTACATTTGCATACTCACTAAGTATCTAATTCAGGTCTTGCTCACCTTACAACAAGACATTACAATGCTCAACATTGTAACTAAAACATTTTATCTCCCATATTCTGTTCCTATTTTTATAAATTCAATCTGCTAAAAATATTGTCTTTGGCTACAAGATAAAGTCCATTAAGCTGAGTATACAAGTAAGGCCTATAAAATGCATTTTTAAAATGTCTTTTTAATTTTATCTATCATTTCCTTCCTTTACAAACTATTTCTGATCAGGTTTTGATAGTGCTATGGTCCAGAGAGGAGAGGGGAGAGAATCATAGGGGAAAAGAGGAAGTACTCACATGAACAAGTATAAAGGACACATGGACAATAACTAAGGTGGGGGGCAGAGATGGGAGGGAGGTGGGGAGCACTGGGGGGGGGGGCAGGGCTGGGAATACAAGAAAGAAAACTGTACTTGAACAAGAGCTAAATAAAAATTTAAAAAAAATAAAACCTATTTTCTTCTAGAAAAATCATAGTTCAGGTTACTATTAAGTAATATATTTTCTCTAAGTTAAAAAAAAAACTTTATCTAAGGTGAGTCACGATACCAATGGGAAGAAACTGAAGAGGTTTCCAACATGAAACCATTTGTAACCTGTATGCCAATCAGTGTACATTTCCCCTTGTAAATATTGTAAAATGTCCATATGTTCATGCTGCAAAGGCCCTCTTGGAGCCTTGTAATCAGGCCAGTGGACCATATTGTCATGCACAATATAACCTCTTTCCTTCTTGGCCTCCAACAAAAGACAGCAGGAGATAGAGCTAGAGCAAATTAGCACCCCGTTCATCTTGCCTTCTGCTTGCAATGCCTAAAGGAATCTTCTTTCTTCTGCCTGGTGATAAAAAAAGAATCAGTCTCTCTGCTCTTTGAGCTGATTCATTTATCAATTGTGATTCTGTAGACACACTGAGAAGCAAAGGAACTACAGATGCAGATATAGATGACAAAGATTACACAAATATATAGATATCCACATATTCGTATGTTTAAACTGTTTTATGGTCTGTGTGAATGTGTGTATTTGTACACATGCATATGTAGCACCCCAGTATAATTTCTTAAGTGGACATAAAAGGGGAGAGGTTGAAAGGAGAGCAGTCAGGTAACAGACTACAGATATTGCTAGAGAGGCAGAATAAGGTAGGGTTGAAAGCATGGACTCTCAAGTCAAGGCCCCAGCGTCAAAGCCTGATTCTGACAGTTACTAGCCAAGTTGCCCTGGGCAATTGACTTATATTCTCTGGATCTCAGTTACCTTATTTGTGAAAGCACAATAATAATAGTACCTAAATCAAAAGGCTATTGGGAAGATTGCATGAGTTGTTATTGTTTGCAATTTTGGCAACTCAGCAGCGGCTGGTCCTAGAGACATCCTTTAACCAGTTAAGGTTCAATTTCCTTATCAGTGAAACTTGTTTGGTTTGCTAAAATATTTCCTCTTACATGATCCTACATTTTATGGTATTTTGATTACATAATTTGCCAGAACCGGGGTAAATAGATATTGTAGTGGTTATAGAGCTTCCTCAAAATTCTCAGTTACCTTTGCCTGTGTTCTCATTAGTGGCCACATAAGCCTATCATTTATATTTGATTGAGGGATGTAATATGTGAACCTGAAAAGCGGGTATGACTTCCTAAAATGCATCTACGTTAATATTCAAGTTGGCTTGCCTTCCCTGACACCTTATCAATGTACGGCAAAGAGGGACATGACTGAGGCAGTTCAGTTCCATGAAATGAACTGCATAGAAGACGCTTCACCTACAAAATTGAAAGAAATTATAGAACTGTTACTGCTGAGAGAAAGCATTTCCATTTCCTTGCCTTGTGTTTTCTAGTTCCTGGTTCATGAAGAAGTTTTGCCGCAGATCCAAATGGACACATATATACCTTCTTCACTCTGCATTCTCCTGCAGACAGCAAAAAGTGATATACATTAGGTCTCAAAAAGTATAAAAAGTGAGTGAGGGAGAGAATGAAAAGGCTCATTTGATCACTTGTGGGTTTTTTTTTTTTCATCTGCCTTTAAGTCACTTCCCATAATCTAAATCCTTTTGGGTAAGGCTATAGTAAACATGCATTCTAATATGATAGAAGCAGAGTAATAAGTATATTTGTGTAATCAATTACTGGGAAATGGATAAAAAGTTCACAAGAAATTCCCGATTATGTACAAATGCCTAGATGACCATTTTTGTCCATGGCATAAGATGTTGCTTCTTACAATGATTTGGGGGCCTGCAACTCACTTTTCACACCCACGCACATTCACACAATCTCTTTCCACAATAAAGACTCTATTTCAGCAGTGATTAAAAGGACTCATACTCAAAATGCTAAGGGAGAAAGCAAAACAACAAAACGCTGGTTCGTACTTAAGGCCCTGGCCTTTTGTGTTCCATATGGTTATTGACCTTGCAACATAACAAACACAAATTCCAAAAGATCATTTTTTATCCCTGTTTTGTGATTTATGCAGTCAAGCATGTTAAAAAGAAAAAGTAACCAGAACAAAGAGCTGACCAGAAAATAGATAGCAATTTGTAATCAGTGATGAGAATACTTTCTTAAGGTTCCAAGGCTATTTTTTTCTTTTTAAACCCTGTATTGCAGGGCAAAGAACACACAAGTGTATAGCACCCAATTATAACCAAGTGAAATTATCATCAATGAGACCCTGAATCTTGGTTAGATAAGACAGCCAATGCATTTTTTAAAAGAAGAAGAAACAAACAAAATGGGGAAAACTCCACAAGAATCATTAGGATATGAAATGTTTGATAATTGTTTTTTAATACACTTTTTTTAAATTTTATTTTTTTATTTTAATTTTTATTTAATTCTTGTTCAAGTACAGTTTTCTGTCTTATATTCCCAGCCCTGCCCCCCCAGTGAAATTTTTTTAATTTATCTTTAGAGGGGAAGGGAAGGAGAGAGGGAGAGAAATATCAATGTATGGTTGCCTCTCATGTGTCCCCTGCCAGGAACTGGCTGCAACCCAGACATGTGCCCTGACTGGGAATCAAAACCACAATCCTCTGGTTCACAGGCCTGTGCTCAATCCACTGAGCTACACCAGCCAGGTTTTTTTAATACACTTTTGTTACTTGACCATAATTCATAACATACCCAAGTTGTTTGAGGGATTAGAGCACTTAATCTTTGGAAGAGAGTCTGATCTACCAAAATTATTTAATAGATTAGTTTTTATTATGAGAAGAAAATAAAGAATAAAGTAGAATATATATTTTATGCAATAGAAAGCATGCTAGACACAAGGACTGACAAGATCTGGAGTCTAATCTCAAGTCAACCTCCAAAGTCATTATAGGACCTTTGATAAGCCAATTCTCCTTCTCTGTGTTTTTTATTGCCCATGAATAAAATGAGTTGATGAAAGGGGGTATGCATTTAATCAGACACCTTCCAGCTGTACCATTACTTTTTTAGAAGTCTCACATATTTACAGAATTTGTCTTAGTTTACAAAAGGCTCCACAGACTTTATATCATTTCATCTTCACAACCACCTTGTAAGATAAGAGTTATTATTTTTTGCCCTGGCTTGTGTAGTTCAGTGGATTGAGTGCCGGTCTGCAAACCAAAGGGTTGCTGGTTCGATTCCCAGTCAGGGCACATACCTGAGTTTCAGGCCTGGTCACCAGTAGGGGGTGCACTAGAGGCAACCACACATCCATGTTTCTCTCTCTCTCTTTCTATTTCCCTTTCCCCCTCCCTAAAAATAAATAAATAAAATGTTTTTAAAAATAGAGTTATTATTTGTTTACAGATAAGAAAATTGAAGTTCAGAGAAATTAACACATTTCTCTCAAACCACCCTGCTAGTATGTTGAAAATATATTCTTACATCTAATGTAGTGCTTTTTCAACTATAGTACATTGAATCCCTGCTACTTACTATTTATCTGAATATACATAGTATTTCTCAAAGTTTAAATTATTATATGACTCACATATAGTGATTTAGTAAAGCAGTAAATAATTTCATTGGACTGGAAATGACCTTTTCTATTAAAAAAAAGCAGCGTGACTGTGAATCATAACATTTTCATATTATTCTTTCAAAGCTCTCCAGCCAAAGACCATAAGGAACACACCATAGTTGAACAAGTTGGGTTTATTACTCATTGCAGTGAGGGAGAACGCACACCATATGAAACTGTGGGGTGTCTCAGTAAGAAGATAATAAAAAGGGCTTTTTATAGAATTTGAGTGTATACATGGTAATTTGGGAAAGTTTTAAGGAAGCAGAGTTTTGCTCTGTGTTGGATGCTGTTAGGAAGTGGGGGTAATAGGATGATTGGGTAATTTAATAAATTTTATCCATTGAGAGGCCAGTCTAAGGCAATAGTAAAGCTATAATTCATAAAGAAACAGCAGTCCCTCATATTAGCCAAGATATGGAAATATGTGGACATTCTATGTGACTTGCACAATGTTTATCTTTTGTATGTTCAGATGTGATTGTGGCATGGTCCTATTTTTTTCTCTTGATCCATCATGGTCACAAAGGGGCCTTGTTTGATGTTGATGTTCTGTTAACGTGTTTATATTCAAGATGAGAATACCGATGTCCAGCTACAAGGACCAGGCACCACCGAGGTCGAGCTCCTGAATGTCAGAGGCTGCTTTTCTCTTTCTCAAACTCACTCAGCCATTCTAGTGTTTTGTCCTGCAGCTAATGAACAAAGGGGAAGTTTCAAAAGAGAAGAAAAAGGAAGAGGTCTATTCTTGTCCAGCAGATACTTTTTCATGTACTAATTCTATATGGCAAATAGCACCTTATGCAAAGTTAAAATATAAACTAGAGACTAGGAGGGAAAAGTCACACTGTATATAATAGAAAAATGAAAATATAAAGTTCTCCTAAATCAAAAATAAAAAACAAATGACCTAATTGAAAAAGACGGTGGATAAAATAGGCAGCTCAAAGATTAATAATTACAAATAGATAAGCACAGCCCTGATTGGTGACACTCAGTGGGTTGAGCACCAGACTGTGAACCAAAAGATCATCACTTTGATTCCCAGTCAGGGCACATGCCTGGGTTGCAGTCCAGGGTCCCAGTTGGAGGCGCACAAGAGGCAACCACACACTGATGTTTCTCTCCCTCTCTTTTTTCCTCCCTTCCCCTCTCTCTGAAAATAAATGAATAAAATCTTTTAAAAATGGATAAGCACAGGTATTCAACTTTACCATTCATGAAGTAAATATATATTAAAATAAAGGGGCAATTTTCTTTTGTCAGATTGCTTTTAAAAATGATGTAGGAATAGGAAATACTCCTACACTGTTGGTTAGCAGTGTAGAAAGTACAAATACTTTGCAGGATATTTTGGCAATTCCTATCAAACTTTAAAATATACATTAAGGATTTACATACAGAGGGCCCAGAGACATATGAAAAGATGCTCAGCATCATTAGCCATCAGAAAAATGCAAATTAAAACCACAATGAGATACCACTTCACACCTGTCAGAATGGCCATCATAACCAAATCAACAAATAAGTGCTGGTGAGTTTGTGAAGTAAAGGGAACCCTAGTGCACTGTTGGTGGGAATACAGACTGGTGCAGCACTGTGGAAAACAGTATAGAGTTTCCTCAGAAAACTGAAGATGGATCTGCTTTTTCACCCAGCAATTTCACTGCTAGGATTATATTCTAAGAACCCTGAAACACCAATCCAAAAGATCCTATGAACCCCAAATGATCACAGCAGCATAATTCACAATAGCCAAATGTTGGAAACAGCCTAAGTGCCCATCAGTGAATGAATGGATCCAAAAACTGTGGTACATTTACACAATGGAATTCTATGCAGCAGAAAGAAAGAAGGAGCTCCTACCCTTTGCAACAGCATGGATGGAACTGGAAAGCTTTATGTTGAGCGAAATAAGCCAGGAGGTAAAAGACAAATACCATATGATCTCACCTTTAACAGGAACCTAAACAACAAAACAAACAAGCAAGCAAAATATAACCAGAGACACTGAAATAGAGAACAGGCTGACAGGGACCAGAGGGGAGAGGGGAGGAAATTTCAGGGGAAAAGGGGAAGGGTTTACAGGAACAAGTTTAAAGGACACATGGACAAAAACTAAGGGGGGTGGAAATGAGAAGGAGGTGGGGAGGGCTGGAGAGGTGGGCTGGGATGGGAGTAAAAGACAGAAAACTGTACTTGAACAACAATTAAATAAATTTTTAAAAAGGAATAATCCTAAAAAAGAAATAAATCTCTATGTGAGAAAAAAAAACTCTGGCACATTGACACAATGGAATGCTACACAGTAAAAGGAAAAAGGAGCTCTTCCTCTTTGTGACAGCATGGCTGGAACTGGAGAGCATTATGCTAAATGAAGTAGGCCAGGTGGTGAGGGACAAATACCATATGATCTAATCTATAAGTGGAACCTAATCAACAAAACAAACAAGCAAGAAAAATACAACCAGAGACATTGAAATTAAGAACAATCTGACAGTAACCAGAGGGGAGGGGGAGGGGATAATGGTGGGAAGTGGGGAAGGGTTTTCAGGAACTACTAGAATGGTCACATGGACAAAACCAAGGGGGAGGGTAGAAGCAAGGGAGGGAGGTGAGGGGTTAAATGTAGACAACTGTACTTGAACAACAGTAAAATAATTTTTTTAAAAATTGCTCACAAAAATATATATATACATTACAATTTTAAGTCTTTTCTATAGAAATGATAAGAAATGTATACAAACATGTATGGTTTTAAAATGTTTACTGTAACATTTGTAATACTAAAAATTTGGTGAAAAAATCCTTATGTACATCATTAAAGTGGTAGTTAAATTTTAAAATTGTCAGTAATAAAAATAACCACAAAGATGTAAATCACAGCACAGGGAATACAGTCAATAACATTGTAGTAACTACATATGGTGTCAAATATGGACTAGACTTATTAAAATGATTACTTCATATAGTATACAAATGTTGAACTGATATATTGTATGCTATCTGTAATTGGAAAATAAATTAATTTTAAAAATTTAAATGGTGCATCCATACTTTAGAGTTTTATGCAGACAATTAAAATCATTAGATGGAGACAACTGTACTTGAACAACAATCTAAAAGAAAAGTAAAAATAAAAATAAAATCATTAGATGGGTCTGTATGGTATATAAAAAAATAAATCAAAAATAGAAATGAAATAAGCTCATTTTGTCAAAATATTTATGTATAATTTTGCACTTATGTATATAGTTACATAAGTATACATATATAGAACATATGCATGTATATATTTTAAGTGAACACAAAGTTATTTGTGAGTGAACATACCAAGAGAACTGATGTCCAGGGGAACTAAAGTGTAATAGGTAACTAAGATTTTCCTATTAAAGGGCTCATGTATGGTCTCACTCACTGTGGGACCCAGCACAAAAGGAAAATTTTGAAAGCTCTTAGACTCTAGGTAAAGGAGAGTCATTTGCTAATCTTAAAGGAGCTGATGGAGGGGCATGGAACAACCTGGCAGATGCCACTTTTGCACTTTCCACCTGCCCTCCTAGTGCAAGCAGGTGAGCTTGGATGTAGCACCCTCTCACTTCTTTGCCAGAACAGACGAGGAGAAGCGGTCATGGCATTGTCTTGCTGCCTTTCTGAAACCAAAGGGTGTGGGTAGTCATCTCATTCCCCCAACTCCCTGGCTTGAATCTGCTAGTTTGAGCAATGAGGGCATTCTCCTGCATTCTCTCTAAAGCCTGTAGGCACCTGCTGTGAAGACATTTACCTGCTGCCTTGCTGAAGACAGCAAGTATACCCACCCTCTGCACTCTCCAGCTGCTTCATTAAAGCAATCAGGTGCAATAAAGTCCACACAGAAGATGTCTCTAGATCACCTGGCATTTGTGGTCAAGGGGGCAGGTACTCCTGGGCTCCACTGGACTTTACAATGGAAAAGACAGGCTACCACCTTCAGGGCACTGCAGAAACAGCAGACTGCATAATCTCCCAGTCTCCCTGACAAAAATGCCTATTCATTTATCCTGTAGCTTAAGCCTGAGGCATAGGCTTCGAGTTTCCCATATACCTGGAAATAAAAAAGGTGCTCCCAGGGAATGTAAGCAGGAAGACATCATCCCAGTGCCCCACTTTGGGTTTGCTATAGTGCTATGATACCTCCCAGAAAGGAGCTTATGCACTTGTCCAGAGCCCGACTTTTTGCAAATGTTACCCAGAGGACACCTCCAGATTTCCTGGTCTTAGACCAGTAGAGTTTAGGATTGTGGCCTCACAGGATGGTAAATACTTGCATACTTTAAAACTGCTACCTGAGGAGACGTCTCCAATGGTCCAGAACTGGGTGCTAAATGATATTCCTCCCCTTAGAACACTGAGAGGTCTTGGCACACCCTCAATAATGGGTAATTATTATTATAACTCAAGTTGATACACAACCACAAAAGTGGGGTGGGGTTGGGGGTGGGGGTGGGCATGGGTAGGGCAGAGAAAGTGGTGGTGGAAAAATGGAGACAACTGTATTTGAATATTAATTTTAAAAAAGGAAAGAAAAAAAAGACAACCAAGGGCTAGGTTGAGATTGAATGATAAACTCTTCTGCTACAATAGGCCACTCCTTCATGACTGAGAAAAGTAGCTGTTTCACCTAATTCACAGAAACAAACACAGAGTCAATCAAAATGAGAAGACAGAAGACTATGTGTCAAATGAGATAGCAAGACAAAACCTCAGAAAAAGACCATAAGGATACAGAAAGAAGTTATCTACCGGATAAAGAATTCAAAGTAATGTTCATAAAGTGGTTCACAGTATAAAACTTGGAAGAAGAATGGATGAACAAAGTAACAACTTCAACAAAGAGCTAAAAAATATAAGAAATTATCAAACTGAAGCCACAGATCTGAGGGATACAACTGAATTTTAAAAATACACTGGAGGGCTTCAACAGAAAACTGAATGAAGCAGAATAATGAATCAGTGAACTGGGGGAAAGCACTGGAATTCACACAAACAAAACAGCATAAAGATAAAATAATTTTTAAAAACTGGAGATTGCTTAAGGGACCTAAGGAACAACATCAAGCAAAGTAACATTCACATTCTCCCAGAAGGAGAAGAGAAAAAGCAGAGGGCAGAAAAATATTTTGAAGGAATAATGGCTGAAAATGTCTCTAAACTGAGTATTAAAAACAGACATCCAAATCCAGGAAGCCCAGACAGTTCCAAATTAGATATACCCAATACACACACAAGGACACATTATAATTAAAATGTCAAAAGTCAAAGGAAAAGGGGGAATCTTAAAAGCAGCGAGAGAAAAACAACTTGCTACATACAAGGGAAACCCCATAAGACTATGAGCAGATTTTTCCACAGAAAGTTTGCAGGTCACAAGGAATTGGCATGACATATTCAAAATGCTGGAGAAAAAACTCGCAACCAATAATATGTTATCAGGAAAGGTTATTATTCAGAATTGAAGGACAGATTGTTTTTTAGGCAAGCAAAAGCTAGAGGAGTTCATCAACATTAAAATGGACTTGTAGGAAATGTTAAAGGGAATTCTTTAGGTTGAAAAAATGGTGCTATTAATAAGAAGAAAGCATAGGAAACTAAAAATCTCTCTGATAAAGGTAAATATACAGTAAAAGTAGTGGGTTGATCACTTATAAAGCTAGTATGAAGGTTAAAAGACAAAAGTACAGTCATGTGCAGCATAACAATAACAGAGCACATATAAAATAGTGGTCTCATAAGATTACAATGTTGCTAAAAAATTCTTATCACCCAGTGATGTCATAGCCAACATAACATTGTAGCACAATGCATTAGTGTTTGTGGTGGTGCTGGTGTAAACAAACTTACTGACCTACCAGTCATGAAATTGTAGAACATGTAATTATGTACACTATGTAATACTTGACATTAATAATAAATGGTTATGTTACTGGATTATGTAGTTACTATACTATACTTTTATAATTAATTTACAGCATACTTTATCTACTTATAAAAAAATGTTTTCTAATATCGGAGGCCCTGGCTGGTGTAGCTCAGTGGATTGAGTGCGGGCCTGCGAACCAGAGGATCGCGGTTCGATTCCCAGTCAGGGCACATGCCTGGGTTGCAGACCAGTTCCCTGCAGGCCAGTTCCCAGCAGGGGACACACGAAAGGCAACTATACATTGATGTTTCTCTCCCTCTCTCCTTCCCCTCTAAAGATAAATAAATAAATAAAATCTTTTTAAAAAAAATGTTTTCTGCCCTGGTTGGTATAGCTCAGTGGTTTGAGTGCCGGCCTGTGAACCAAATGGTTGCTGGTTCGATTCCTAGCCAGGGCACATGCCTGGGTTGTGGGCCAGGTCCCCAGTGGGGGCACGAGAGAGGCAACCACATAGTGATGTTTCTCTCTCTTTCACTCTTCCATCCCCTCTCTCTAAAATGAAATAAATAAAATCTTTTTTAAAAGTTTGCTGTAAACAGTAAATCATGAAATGCTGGCAGCAGATTCAAACATCCTGTGTTTACTGTGTCCCTCAATTGCATCATTTTTGCTTGTACTTGATTTAATCATATGTTGTTTTATTCATGATGGTCCCTAAGCATAAAAAAACACTGCTAATGTTACCAGTAAGAGGCCATGTTGAGTTGTTGACCTGGAACTGAACTTAAAAGTTATTCAAGAAATCAAGAAATCAAGTTATTTATATATATAATTGATAAATGTAACCTTAGACTAAATGGGAAAAAAGCAAAAGCACTCAAAAACAGTAAATTCTCACCTTAGTAAAATATATTTTGTACATAAACAAACAATATAACAAATAAAAAACAGGGAGGATGTATTTTGAAGTTCATATAAATAAATGTTATCTCCACTAATATCTTCATTTATACAAGTAGGCTATGACAAAGTCATTTTCAAATCTACATTACATTACAGAAATGAAACAATTCAGCCTGTCTTTTTTAATCACTGTAAGTATACTCACAAATAGATTTGACGATACTTCCCAGATGTTTTTAATTTGATGTTTTTTTCAGACACAGAAAGCAAATGAGCATTTGCACAGAAAACTTGTCTTTTAATAAGTCAGTGGTTGATTGTGCAGGTGTGTGAATGAATTTCAAGAGGCTCCCAGCAATCTTTGGGGCTTGTACTGCAGGGGATATACTGTGAGGGTACCTGCACAGGGCTGCAGCATCCGACTCTCTTTTCAGTGGCAAAACTTGAAAGTGCCTCTTTGATTTACCTATAACCAGCCACACAAGGACTTAGGCTTTAAAAACATTCCAAAATGATCCAACTGTGATTTCTATTTTTGTCAGACCCAACACTAAGTAATGCTCAAAATGTTTTGTACTCTAAATTTTAATGGGCAGTGTTTCTCCTAGACAGTCCCAGAAGAATTTTTTGTATAAACCTTGAGTAGAGATTTACAAAACACCCACACAAAGCCATTTCAATATTTTGGAAGGTTATGAGTTATATTACAATTATATATTGAAATCAGGGTAGGTTTTTGAGTAGTGAAGGGTCTTAAATTCATTTAACTCCTGTCACTCCTTTTTTTGCAGTTTTTGTTCTCACTTTCTGAAGAAGGGAAATGACTTCTTCCAGTTCATATTAATAAGGAGTAAAAGAAGTAATAGCGGAAATTTGACCTTCTGCCTATACTCCCACTGATCCCCTATCTCTTGCCTCCACTATACCACTCCATCTATTTTCGATTTCAAAGTACAAATAACTAAAATGCACCCACAATAATTTCTTGATTTTTCACACCAATTATTCAATTTAAGCCTAAAAAAGAATAAGAAGGGGCATTTATTTTATAGTGAATAAACCAAAACATATATTTTTTTCTTAAGTAGAAAGGCAGAAATCAAGTTGACAAGTCTCGCACACAGTATCATTTCAAGCATACCCCTAATGAAAAAAATTGAAAGGAACATAAACAACACTGCCTGTTACATGAAGCACATGACATGTTAGTAAATGCTTTTGATCCTTCTAGCAGGAAATAAAAATGGAGTAGATGACCTCCTTAAAACAGTGAAACTACCCACTCCTCTCCACCCTGAGAACCTTCTTTCTGCATTTAAACAGAAAGGAAAGCAAAATAATGGAACCAGTTCATCCGTGTACAGCTAAGCTGAAAATATGTACTATATGGTTCTGTAGATGAGAGTGTCAAGTATGATGTCAATCACCACAACAGAAGAGCCAGCTAACTGAATCAGGGGAAAATGGTATGAAAACTGTCTTGAATAGCACTGTGGGCTACCAATTGTAATAGACTAAGTGAGGTTATGTGCAGGTTCACAGAGATAAATATAAGGTCCTGGACTGGGCTTCAAAATTGCACTGTACAGATGGAAAACTGTATCCATTTGAATAAGATTCGGGGGATTTTAAGGACTTCCGCCAAGATGGAGGCATAGGTGGAAACACTGTGCCTTCTCCCACAGCCAAGTTTGAAGACAACAAAATTTTAGTAAACAAAAATGCAGCCAAAACACAGAAAATTGAACTATATGGAAATCTGACAACAACGAACCATTCACCCAGACCAGTAAAGAGGGGCGGAGCAGGGTTGGGCAGGAAAGATCCCCCAACCCAGGCAAGCAGGCAGCCGTGGCGCAGATCCTAGGTGTGGGGTAGCAAGGGGCGGACCCAGTGAGAGCCCAAGGCAGCAGGCTGACTGCGGTCACACATTCACACACACAGATAAACCAGCGAAGGAGCGAGCAGTGAGACAAACCATGCAGGCCCCAGCGGCAGGAAGCAGCAGAGGGGACCGCCATTGCCCCTCTCTGACCCCACCCCCACATACAGCATCACAACCCAGCGACTGAGTTGCCCCTCCCTGGTGAACACCTAGGACTCTCCTCCTCATACATAACAGGCACAAACAGACCAAAACATTATTGCTCAAGAACTCAAAGCCCCAGAGCCAATAACTCTAAGCAGTCAAGAAATAGCCAACCTCTCAGATGCACAGTTTAAAACACTGGTGACCAGGATGCTCACAGAACTGGTTGATTTTAGTCACAAAGTAGAGGAACAAATGAAGGCTAAACTAATTGAAATGAAGGGAAATGCACAGGAAACCAATAGTGAGGGAAAGGAAACTAGGACTCAAATCAAGGGAGTGGACCAGAAGGAAGGAAAAAATAACCAAACAGAAAAATATGAAGAAACAAGAATTCAAAAAAATGAGGAGAGGCTTAGAAACCTCCAGGACATCTTTAAACATTCCAACATCCAAATTATAGGGGTACCAGAAGGGGAAGAGGAACAGCCACGAGTGGAAAACTTATTTGAACAAATAATAAAGGAGAACTTCCCCAGTCTGGCAAAGGAAAGAGACTTCCAGGAAATCCAGGAAGCTCAGAGAGTCCCCAAGAAGTTGGACCCAAGAAGGAACACACCAAGGCACATCAGAATTACATTAGCCAAGATGAAAATGAAGGAGGGAATCCTAGAAGCAGCAAGATATAAGGGAATAGTCACCTACAAAGGACTTCCCATCAGACTGTCAGCTGATTTCTCAGAAGAGAACTTACAGGCAAGGAGTTGGAAAGAAGTATTTCAAGTAATGAAATCCAAAGACCTACATCCAAGATTGCTCTATCCAGCAAAGTTTTCATTTAGAATGGAAGGGTAGACAAAGTGCTTCTCAGATAAGATCAAATTCAAGGAGTTCATCATCACTAAGACCTTATTATAGGAAATGTTAAAGGGACTTATCTAAGAAAAAGAAGATAAAAAATATGAACAGTGAAAGGACAGCCAACTCAGTTATTAACAACCACACCTAAAACAAAAGCAAACCAAGAGGACAGCTAGATCAGGAGTGGAACCATAGAAATGAAGAACACATGGAGGGTTAGCAACAGGGGACTGGAGGGAGGAGAAGTGGGGAGAAGGTACAGAAAATAAGTAGCATAGATGGTAGGTAGAAAATAGATAGGGGGGAGGGCAAGAATAGTAGGGGAAATATAGAAGCTAAGGAACTTGAGACACGTGGTCATGAACAAAAGGGGGGAATGGTGGGGGAGGAGTGTGCAGAGTGGAAGGGAGTGAAGGGGGAAATGGGACAACTGTAATGGCATAATGAATAAAACATATTTAAAATATAAATAAATAAATATATAAAGAAGAAGTAGTACACATATATACAATGGAATATCATTCAGCAATTAAAAAGAATGAAAGTTTACATTTCTGACAACATGGACAGACCTAAAGGATATTATGCTAACTGAAATAAATCAGAGAAAAACGAATACCACATGATTTCACTTATATGTGAAATCTAAAAAACAAAATAAACATAAAAACAGAAGTAGACTCATAGATACAGAGAACAAAATCATGATTTCCAGGTGGGAGGGGGTTTAGGAGTTGGATAAAAAAGGTGAAGAGATTAATAAATACAAATTGGCAATTACAAAATAGTCATGAGGATGTAAAATATAGCATAGATAATATAGTCAGTAATATTGTGATAACTATGTGTAATATCAGGTGGGTACTAGGCTTATCATGGGGGACACTTTGTAACTTATATAAATGTCTAAGTACTATAGCGTACACCTTAAACTAATATAGAGGGGTGGGCAAAGTAGGTTTATACTTGTTCATGTGGAAAAATATAGAAGAATAAAAATAATACAAGAATAAACTTTCATGTACTCACAACTACAAATCTTTTTTTTCAAGTTTTCTTTGTGTAATTATTTTTAAGATTCATACCATTGTGTTCAGAAATGATGCTTGATGTGATTTTAGTACTATTAAATTCACTAAGACTTGTTTTGTGGCCTAATGTATGATCTATCCTTGAGAAGAATGTGCACATGAGAATAATGTATGTTCTACTGTTTTTTGATGAAGTGTTCTTTATATGTCTATTGAGTTCATCTGGTCTAATGTGTCATTTAAGACTGATTTTTCATTATTGATTTTCTATCTACGTGACCTATCTATCGATGTAAGTGGAGTATTCAAGTCCCCTAATATTGTATTGCAATCTATTTCTTCTTTTAGTTTTGCTAATACTTGCTTTATATATTTAGGTGCTCCTATGTCAGGTGCATAAATATTTCCAAATGTTGTATTCTTTTGTTTGAGTGACCTCTATTATTATGTGATAACTTATATTTGTCTTTTACTGCAATGTTTAAGTCTTCATTTTAAAGTCTATTTTGACTTATATAAGTAAAGCTACTCATAATTTCAGTTCTTTCATTTTTCATTTGTATGGAATATTTGTTTCCATTTCTTCACTCACAGGCTGACAGGGTCCAGAAGGGAGAGGGGAGAGAATCACAGGGGAAAAGGGGATGGACTCACATGAACAAGTATAAAGGACACATGGACAATAACTAAGGTGAAGGGCGGAAATGGGAGGGAGGTGGGGAGCGCTGGGGGGGCATGGCTGGGAATATAAGATAGAAAACTGTACTTAAACAAGAATTAAATAAAAATTAAAATTAAAAAAATCTCACAGTAAATATACAAAAGAAAGAAATATTAGCATACCACTAAAGAAAGTCAGCAAATCACAAAGAAAGACAGCAAGAGAAGAAAGGGCCAGAGAGAAACTATGAAAACAGTCAGAAAACAATGAACAAAATGGCATTATGTACATAACTATCAATAATTACTTAAAATGTAAATAAACTAAATTCTCCAATCAAAAGACATAGAGGTCCTGAATGGATAAAACCAAACAAACAAAAACCAAGACCTATATCTATGCTGTCTACAGGAGACTCATTTTTGATGTAAGGACAAATACAAATCTTTTTTCAAAGTATAGATATTTACCTTTATACTTTTTTTAAAAATTATTTATTTATTTATTCATTTATTTTTAGAAGGGAAGGGAAGGAGAGAGGAAGAGAAATATCAATGTATGGTTGCTTCTCATGCATCCCCTGCTGGGTACTGGCCTGCAACCCAGGCATGTGCCCTGACTGGGAATTGAACCGCAGTCTTTTGGTTTGCAGGCCCATGGTCAATCCACTGAGTTACACCAGCCAGGGCCACAACTACACATCTTTGTTCTCACTCCTGCAGTACCAAACTTCAACTGTAATTGAAAAAAATTAAAATTAAAGAAAAATAAAACCTCAAAGACCAAAAAGAAAAATAAATAAATATACAGGGTCCAGCAGAAGTAAACCTTACTTCAGTGTGGTTGGTAGGGTAATAATATGGGTGTAATAATTTATAGTTTTAATTTGAACATGCCACCTAAAATGTCATATGGCGTGCTTGAGTGTGATATTGTTATGTTACAGAATTGCATGCTCACAGCTATGTAATAAAATATTTTATAATAAGAAGGGGCATTCTTTGTGCCAGACCTTGAATATAAACTAAAAAATGAGAGAAAACTTGGGCTGGTAAGGACATTAAAGATAATTTATCCAGCTACTTCATTTTACAAATAAACACAATTGAGGCTTGAAGTTCCTAAGAATTTGTTTAAAGCTCTAAGATATTTAATGGTAGAGCCAGAATTACAGAACATTTGTGTAATAAAATATAAGCTTTGAATCAAGAAACTTAGATCTGGGTCCTAACTGTACATAGTAGGTATGACCTCACAATGTATATTTGACACTTGGTTCTCACTTTCCTCTTCTTTACATTGGGGGTGTTTATTCAGAACTTAGTTGCAAAGAACTGGATTAAGTTTAACCCAACTTAAACTAACTGAGACATAAGGGAAGTATGTCATATTAAAAATATGAGAGTGGGAGTTCCAGCCAAGTTGGAGGCATAGGTAAAAATGCTTCACTTCCTTGCACAAGCAAAAGAAGAATAACAACCAATTTAAAAACAATAAATAACCAGAACTGCCAGAAAACCAAACTGCATGGAAATCTGACAACCAAGAGTTAAAGAAACATTAACCCAGACTGGTGCACCAAGACAAAAAAATATGGCCCAAATGAAACAACAAAACAAAACACCAGAGAAAGAACCTAACAAGGAGGAGATAGACAACCTATCTGATACAGAGTTCAAAACACTGGTAATCAGGAAGCTCACAAAAATGATTGAGCTTAGTCTTGAAATGAAGGGTACCCAAAGTGAAATAAAGCAAAATATACAGAAAACCAACACTGAAGGAAAGGAAACCAGGATGCAAATCAATTATTTGGAACAAAAGGAAGAAATAAACATCCAACAAGAACAGAATGAAGAAATAATTAAAAAATGAGGGGAAGCTTAGGAACCTGTGGAACAGCGTTAGGCACTCTAACTTCTGAATCATAGGGATGCCAGAAGGAGAAGAACAAGAGCAAAAATTTGAAAACATATCTAAACAAATAATGAAGGAGAACTTCTCCAATCTGGCAAAGGAAATGGACTTTCAGGAAGTTCAGGAAACCCAGAGAGTCCTGAAGATATTGAACCTAAAGAGGAACACACCAAGGCACATCATAATTACGTTACCCAAAATTAAAGATAAGGAGAGAATATTAAAATCAGCAAGAGGAAAGGAGAGAGCTGCCTATAAAGGAGTTCCCATAAGACTTACAGCTGATTTCTCAAAAGAAACCTTGCAGGCAAGAAGAGGTTGGAAAGAAGTATTCAAAGTCATGGAAGGCGAGGACCTACATCCAAGATGACTCTATCCAGCAAAGCTTTCATTTACAATGGAAGCACAGATAAAGTGTTTCCCAGATAAGGTCAAGTTAAAGGAGCTCATCATCACTAAGTCTTTATTATATGAAATGTTAATGGTACTTATCTAAGATAAAGAAGATGATCAAAAATATGAATAGGAAAATGACAACAAACTCACAATTATCAACATTTTGTGTTTCAGTACATTTGATATAGTGACATGTAGCAGAAGATTCCAAACTGGGATCTTGAGGATTTGGAACAGGAACAAAAACAAACACAAAAACAAAAACAAACTATGCTAACAACTAGAACAGGAACAAAATCACAGAAATGGAGATAACGTGGAGGGTTATCAGTGCGAGGAAGGAGGGGGGAAATGGGGGAAAGGTACAGGGAATAAGAAGCATAATTGGTACATACAAAATAGATACATAAATATAAAATAAATATTTTATTTATTTACTTTTAGAGAGGAGAAGGGAGGGAGAAAGAGAGGAAGAGAAATATCAATGTGTGTTGCCTCTTGTGTGTCCCCTGCTGGGGATCTTGCATGCAACCCTGACAGGAAATTGAATGAGTGACCCTTTGGTTGAAAGGCCAGTACTCAATCTACTGAGCCACACCAGCCAGGGCATAAATATTATTTAACATTAAATGTAACTGCTAAACAAATCTTGCTTTTACTGAGCAATCTATAACAATAATTCAGTTTTTTTCTTTCACTGCTCCAGTAATCCATCTCTTTCCTCCCATGAAAGCAGACAAAGAGAAGATTTGTCTATCCATTGTCAAATCCTACCTGACCATATCTGTCCTTCAGAAGAGGTGCATCATAAAGCACCTGTAGAAAATTAAGAGCTTTAGTAAAATGTAGGGGAAATAAAATCTGAAAGAGAAATGAGATAAAGTCTTCTAACACTGAGAAGCATGTCATAAACAAGCCAAATCAATTACCACTGATTAGTGAGAAAGGGCAAATGCCAGTTTAAAATGAAGCAAAATGTTGCTTTAAAATGGCTTTTAAGTGTATTTTACTTCATAAAGATGTTCATGATATGAAAAAAAGTGAGCTATCTATGACACCCAATGAGAAGCTAAGAATAATTTATTTAAAAGCAAGTGTAGAAAAATGGCGGCGGAGTAGGATGGAGCGACTCCAGTTCTCGTACCCCTGGGAGAAAATCCTGGCAGATTTACTGAAGAAGAGTGCAATCAATTCCCCAACAAACAATTCCCCAGCATTTATGAAAATAAGAGGCCAGAGATAGTGACAAACCAGACAGCTACAGGTCGGTGGGGTCTCAGGGACACGAGTAAGGATGGAAGCTGCCAGGCCGGTGGCAGCCCTTGACCGGCGTGTAAAGACCTTGGAGGCAAGGCTGCCGCAGCAGTCGGGGCCCAGAGGCTTCCACCTGTGCCCAGCGACAGGGGCGTCTGCCACAGAGGACTCATAGGGAGCCCAGCACCTGTGAGTAAAGACAAAAGCGGCAGCGACAGGGCCAGCTGCCCTCAGCCAGCCTGTAACGCCTCAGAGCTGCCGCTGCCACTGTGTTAGGGGTGTAGAGGCTTCCGTCTGTGGCCAGTGCCATGGAGGACTCATAGGGAGCCCAGCACCCAGTGAAGCATTGGGCCGGCTACGGGGTCCTTGGAAGAGCTGGCTCCCTCCCTCCCCATCTAGGCAGGGCTGGGTGGCAGAGACCTGTCTGCCTAGGTATGCAAGGAGGGTGGCAAGAACACGGGCCATGTTCAGTTGTGATCTCTGTGGTCACCAGCCAATCAGCCTGCCAGCCAAGGAAATTTGAGAGGAGCATTGTCTTAACCAGTCAGGCTAGGGATTGAGCTGGGCTGAGAGGCACGCTTTCTGGAGAAGTTTTTACTGGAAAGTGGACTGAGGTGTTCTCCTGTGAAGGCAGCTTGACTTGCTTCTCGCCCAGCCACAGGACTGGGAAGGACCAGTACCAGATCCCGAGGGACCCAGGCAGCCTGTAGGGTGGGCGGGCGCCCGCACCCCAGTCTGGTAGCCTGGCTGGCAGGCCGGTGTGCGCCTGGGCCTACAACCCAGCCCACAGAGGGGTCCTGCCGAAACCAGAAGAAAACGGATTGGACAGTTTGAAACCAACAAGGAAGGAGGTGTTTTTATTTTAAACTTTTTTAAAACTTTTTTCAGTAATCGTATATATTTTTTAATTTTACTGTTGCTGTATCTTTTAGTACTCTGTTCCTCTCCTTTCTTTTTTCCTGTTTTAGTCCTTCTTCCTTTCACCCCAAACTTATTGCTTTTTCCTCACTGCTCTTGCCCTTTAGTTGTGTGATAGTTCGTTTGTTTGTTGCTTTCTATACCACTGTAAATGCTTCACAACACATCTCTGGGTCTTAGCCCACTGTACAGGTTCCTGAATTCTATTACTATAGTGAATAACACTACTTGCTCACAAGCTACGTCTATTTACTATTCTTTACTCTCACCTTACCTCAAAATCTGACCACCTGCAACCTCACTGCTTTCTAGATACAACTCACAAGCCTTCCCTCCCCAACAAGAGACTTATCTTTGGTCTATCTTTTCTTAAAAGTGGCAAATTGGGTTGAAGATTACAGTTAACACGGTATAGAGCCTAAAGATCTTCTATCTCTTCTCTACTGGCTGTGAAAGTAAATATCATCAAGTACTCTCCTGCTGTCATAAACCATTTTGCTTCCCCCGCCAGCGGATCACACACACACAAAGAAAGGAGTAGGTGGAAGAGGAGAACATCAAGATACCTGCAGGAGACTGCACTACTGAATTTCACAGGTATTCTACCACAGAAGTTCACACCATAAACCCAGGGAGTCAGAACAGATCAATTTAGGAAGCTGAAGCTAACAAGAAGAGTCTCATGAGCAATGGGAAGACAAAGAAACAATGCCCAAATGAAAGAAAAGGTGGAAGTCTTAGAAATAATGTCAGATGAAAGAGAGGCAAGTCAGCTATCAGATATTGAATTCAAAGCACCAGTTATCAGGAAATTCAAAGAGCTCACAATGAGCTACCAGAAACTAGAGGGGAGCTACAATGAGCTCTCAGCAAACTATATCAACATGAAAAAGGAAATAGAAACTATCACCAAAGGACAAGAGGAAATGAAGAATACAATTTCGAAACTGAAGAACATAGTAGAAGGAATGAAAAGCAGGATCGATGAGGCAGAAGATTGGATCAGTGGGTTGGAGGACACATTAGAAGGAATCTCCCAGAAAGAGCAAGAAAGGGAAAAGAGGCTCAAAAAGAATGAAGAGGGACTAAGAGAAATGCAAGATAATATGAAAGGTAATAATATCTGAATAATAGGAATACCAGAAGGAGAAGAAGAAGAACAAGGGATAGAAAACCTATAAGAAAGAGTAATGATGGAAAATTTTCCTAATTTGATGAGAGAAAAAGTTACACGAATCCAGGAATCACAGAGAGTCCCATTCAAGAGGAACCCAAAGAGGCCCAATTCAAGACACATCAGCATTAAAATGGCAAAATTCTAAGAAAAAGACAGAATCTTAAAGGCAGCAGGGGACACAAAGGAAATAACATACAAGAGAGCTGCAACAAGATGAGCTGCTGACTTCTCAAAGGAAATGCTCCAAGCCAGGAAAGAATGGCATGAAATATTCCAAGTACTGAAAACCAGAGGCCTGCAACCAAGGTTACTTTACTCAGCAGGGCTCTCAATCAAGATAGAAGGCCAAATAAAGAGCTTCCAAGACAAAAGAAGTCTAAAAGAATACGCCTCCACCAAACCAGCTCTACAAGAATTACTAAAAATGCTGAGTTAGGAAAAGAAGGAAAAGAGAGAGATGGAGAGGAACACAGGTACACAAATGGCAATGAATAAGTACCTTTCAATAATAACCTTAAATGTAAATGGATTAAATGCACCAATTAAAAGACACAGAATAGCTGAATAGATAAGAAAGCATGACCCACACATATGCTGGCTACAAGAGACCCACCTCAGGTCAAAAGACCACCACAGACTAAAAGTGAAAGGATGGAAACAAATTTTCAAAGCAAATGGACAAGAAAAAAAAAGCCAGGGTAGCAATTCTCATATCAGACAAAATAGACTTCAAAAACAGGGCCATAAAGAGAGACCCAGAAGGTCACTTCATAATACTCAAGGGAAGAATCCACCAAGAACACATTAACATCATAAATATATATGCACCCAACATAGGAGCACCCACATATATAAAGAAAATTCTGGAAAACCTCAAGAAAGATATTGACAGCAACACAATTATAGTTGGGGATTTTAACACCCCACTGTCAAAAATGGACAAATCTTCCAAACAAAATATCAACAAAGATATTGCAGCATTAAATGACACCCTAGACAAAATGGAACTAATTGATATATATAGAGCCCTCCATCCCAAAGAAGCTAAATACACATTCTTTTCAAATGCACATGGAACATTTTCAAAGATAGATCACATGGTAGGACAAAAAACGAGTCTCAATAAATTCAGGAAAATAGAAATCATACCAAGCATTTTCTCTGATCACAAAGGACTGAAATTGGAAACCAACCCCACAGGAAAAAAACCAAAACACCCAAAAGCATGGAGACTGAATGGTATGCTATTAAACAACAAATGGGTCAAGATTGAAATTAGGGAAGAAATCGGAGGGCTTCTGGAAACAAATGAAAATGAACTCACAACAACCCAAAACCTATGGGACATAGTGAAGGCAGTCCTGAAAGGGAAGTTCATAGCAATACAGGCCTACCTAAAGAAGATAGAAACATTTCAAACAAACAACCTAACCCGACGCCTGCAAGAACCCGAGGAACAACAACAAAGCCCAGAGCAAGTAGAAGGAAGGAAATAACCAAGATCAGAGCAGACTTAAATGACATAGAGACTAAAAGCGCAATTCTAAGGATCAATGAATCCAGGAGTTGGTTTTTTGAAAAGATAAACAAAATAGACAAACTTTTAAGTAGGCTCATCAAGAAAAGAAGAGAGAGGACTCAAATAAACACAATCAGAAATGAAAGAGGAGAGATTACAACTGATACCACAGAAATAGAAAGGATTGTAAGAAATTACTATGCGGAACTATATGCCAAGAAATTTGAAAACCTAGGTGAAATGGACAAATTTCTAGAAAAATATAATTTTCCAAAACTCAATGAAGAAGAAGCAGAAAACCTGAACAGGCCAATAACAGCAAATGAAATTGAAGAAGTGATCAAAAAACTCCCATCACACAAAAGCCCTGGACCAGATGATTTCACAGGAGACTTCTACAAAGCTTTTAAGGAAGAGCTAACCCCTATTCTTCACAGACTATTCCAAACAACCCAAAAGGAGGGAAAACTCTCCAGCTCTTTTTATGAAGCCAGCATCACCCTAATTCCAAAGCCAGATAGAGACACAACAAAGAAAGAAAATTACAGGCCAATATTGCTGATGAACATAGACGCAAAAATCCTCAATAAAATATTAGCAATTCGCATCCAACAATACCTCAAAAAGATCATACACCATGACCAAGTGGGATTCATCCCAGGGATGCAAGGATGGTTCAATATATGCAAATCAATAAGTGTAATACACCACATAAACAAAAGCAAACACAAAAACCACCTGGTCATATCAATAGATGCGGAAAAAGCTTTTGATAAGATTCAACACCCATTTACGATAAAGGTACTCAGAAAAATGGGAATAGAGGGAGCATTCTTCAACATAATAAAGGCCATATATGAAAAACCTACAGCCAACATCATACTCAATGGGCAAAAATTAAAGCTTTTCCACTAAGATCAGGAACAAGACAAGGTTGCCCACTTTCACCACTTCTATTCAATATAGTATTAGAAGTTCTAGCCACAGTGATTAGACAAGAAAAGGAAATAAAAGGCATTGAAATTGGAAAGGAGGAAATAAAACTGTCATTGTTTGCACAGGACATGATACTGTACATGGAAAACCCTATAGCCTCTACCAAAAAAACTACTCGAACTAATAAATGAATTTGGCAAAACAGCAGGATACAAAGTCAATATCCAGAAATCAAAGGCATTTTTGTATACCAACAATGAAGCAGCAGAAGCAGAAATCAAGAAAAAAATCCCATTCGATATAGCAAAAACAAAAATAAAATATCTGGGAATAAACCTAACCAAGGAGGTAAAAGACCTGTATGCAGAAAACTACACAACACTGAAGAAAGAAATCAAGGAAGACACAAATAAATGGAAACATATACCGTGTTCATGGATTGGAAGAATTAACATCATCAAAATGTCCATACTACCCAAAGCAATTTACAGATTCAATGCAATACCTATTAAAGTACCAATGGCATATTTCACAGACATAGAACAAACACTTCAAAAATTTATATGGAACCATAAAAGACCCCGAATAGCAGCTGCAATGTTAAGAAAGAAGAACAAAGTAGGAGGGATCACAATACCTGATATCAAACTGTATTACAAGGCCACTGTAATCAAAACAGCCTGGTACTGGCATAAAAACAGGCACATAGACCAATGGAACAGAATAGAGAGCCCAGAAATAAACCCAACTCTCTACAGTCAATTAATATTCGACAAAGGGGGCAGTATCATAAAATGGGGTAAAGATAGCCTCTTCAACAAATGGTGTTGGGAGAACTGGACAGCTACATGCAAAAAAATGAAACTCGAGCACCAACTTACATCATACACCAAAATAAATTCAAGGTGGATAAAAGACTTAAATATAAGCCATGACACCATTAAAGTCCTAGAGGAGAACATTGGCAGGAAAATCTCAGATATTTCACGCAGCAACATTTTTACTGATATGTCCCCTAGAGCAAGGACTATAAAGGAAAGAATAAACAAATGGGATCTCATCAAAATAAAAAGCTTCTGCGCAGCTAAAGAAAACAGCATTAAAATAAAAAGACAACCAACTGTATGGGAAAACATATTTGCCAATGATACCTCAGACAAAGGTTTAATCTCCAAAATATACAAAGAACTCACACGACTTCACTCTAAGAAGACAACTAACCCAATTAAAAAATGGGGAAAGGACTTGAACAGACACTTCTGCAAGGAGGACATACAGAGGATCCAGAGACACATGAAAAGATGCTCAATATCACTAGCTATCAGAGAGATGCAAATTAAAACTACAATGAGATACCACTTTACACCGGTGAGAATGGCTATCATAAACAAAGCAATAAACAACAAATGTTGGAGAGGGTGTGGGGAAAAGGGGACTCTGGTCCACTGTTGGTGGGATTGCAGACTGGTACAACCATTATGGAAAACAGTATGGAATTTTCTCAGAAAACTAAAATTGGACTTGCCTTTTGACCCAGCAATTCCACTGCTGGGATTGTATCCTAAGAACCCTAAAACACCAATCCCAAAGAACCTATGCACCCCAATGTTCATAGCAGCACAATTTACAATAGCCAAGAGTTGGAAGCAACCTAGGTGCCCGTCAGTAAATGAATGGATCAAAAAACTATGGTACATATACACAATGGAATTTTATGCTGCAGAAAGAAAGAAGGAGCTCCTACCTTTTGCAACAACATGGATGGAACTGGAAAGCATTATGCTGAGTGAAATAAGCCAGGTGTTGAAGGACAAATACTATATGATCTCACCTTTAACAGGAAGCTAAACAACAAAACAAACAAGCAAGCAAAATATAACCAAAGACACTGAAACAGAGAACAGGCTGACAGTGAACAGAGGAGATAGGGGAGGGAATTTCAGGGGAAATAGGGGAGGGATTTATAGGAACATATATAAAGGATACATGGACAACAAGTGAAAAGGGTGGAAATGGGAGGGAGGGGGGATCACGGGGGGTGGGATGGGATGAGAGTAATGGAGAGAAAACTGTATTTGAAAAATAGTTAAATAAAAAAATTGGGAAAAAAATAAAATAAAATAATGATGGAACAAGTAGAACAATGAATCTGCATCAAATTTTGTGTTAAGTGTGAACACCTCTCCACGGAAACTATTTGGATGATTCAGAAGGCCACAACTATGGGCAACTAGTGATTGGCAGCTTGATCATGACAATGTGCCTGCTCATGCATCATATCTCATTTAGAGTTTTTTTGTAAAACATCAGTTTTTAGTCCCCCTACAGCCCAGATTTGGCACCCTGCAACATCTGGCTTTTCCCATAACCAAAATCACCTTTGAAAGGGAAGAGATTTCAGACCACAGATGAGATTCAGGAAAATACAATGGAGCAGCTGATGGCAATTCTGACAAAGCATTTTGAACAGTATTTTGAACAGTGAAAGAGATGCTGGAAAAATTATATGAGGGCAATATGTGCCTATTTTGAAGGAGACTGAGGCATTGTTGTCCTATGTACAATGTTTCTTGTATCTTCTTCCATAAATGTCTCTGTTTTACATATTATGTGGCTGGATACTTTCTGGCCATACTTCATCTATGGAGTGACCTCCAAAACTGGAAATTCATTGATAAAAATTATGTATTTATCCTTATGTGTTTAAACTTCAGCCACCTTCAAAGTACTCTCCATTTGATGTAATACAACTATCTAGACATTTTTCCCAATGCTCAGAACAGTTTTTGAACTCATTGATTTTGATGGTGTCTTTTAGTGCTTCTGCTGTTTTTGTTTCACTTTTTCCACATTGGTACATTTCCCTTTGAGGAAACCGCTGGTCTATCGTGTGTCCTTAGTAGCACAATCATGACACTGGAAGATCTAGAAACCCTTCTCTGGTCAACAATGGGATGCATACTCCTTTTATGTGCATTCTACCTTTGTGGAAGTCCTCCATAATGTCTGTGTCCGTCAAAGCCACACCAGCATACATCTCCCATTACAGATATTTACTATGCATACAACAGAAATAAGAAATATATCAACCAAAAAATTATCTCAAAAAATGTTCACTAAAAATGGAATACAGTCATTGATTGTGAAAAGAACATTCATTTAGTGTTTTATTGAATTGCTTGATTCTTACAGACGCAATGGTCCTGAACTTCCTACAAAGTTAATATGAATGATTATGAAGTTCAGGGATTTGTTTTGTACTTTCGGAGCTATGGTGTGGATATTAAAGATGCTAGTGGGAATGTACAATAAATAGACAAACTCTTTAAAAAGCAATTTGGCATTATGCATCAAGCATTTTATAAAAATGGCTTTCTCTGCTGGGAATCTATTCTAAGGCCTTGATATGTTTATCACAGAATTACTGGCTACTATTTAAAAACAAAAGAAATAACTTCAATTCCCTTAATAGGAGAGTATATGCAAAAGCTGATAAAAATCCACTCTTTGGAAACATATGCAGTCATTAAAATGTTTATAAAAATTTAAGAGCATTAAATTTTAAAAGGCAGATGTAAAATTACATATAACACATCATTATAATTATGTAAAAATTACACATAATAAAAACTGGAAGGACATACACCAACAATATTTACAAGAATTGTCTTTTTAGTTTTTGTACTTCTCAAAATGTTCTACAGAGTCAGCATGTTATTACGGCTGAAGTTTAAATAGGGTGACTGCCTGCCTTCCTCTAGGGCCAACACCACAATAATAGAGCCCAAGAGCTTACCAGAAAACTGAGAAAGTGCTTTTGTGATATTGCTGACTGCATAAAACTTTTATGGACAGCCTTGGCCATGTGGTTCAGTTGGTTGGCACATCATCCAGTAAACCAAAAGGTTGAGGGTTCCATTCCCAGTCAGGGCACATACCTAGGTTGTAGGTTTAATCCCAGGTCAGCGGACACACAGGAAGCAACCAAGTCATGTTTTTCTCTCACATTGATCTCTCTGTCTCTCAAAGCAATAAACATCCTTGGTTAAGGATTAAAAACAACTTTTATGTACAAACAACCACTGAACCCCTTTTGTCTCATGGGAATAACAGTGACAACAATGCTGGTTTGGTTGTTCAGTTGCACTTTATTCTTATTCTTCCTGAATCTCGATGGTTTTAGCATTTTTTTTCAAGAACACTAACAGATGCTACTGGACCCAGTTAGAGTTTATTACTTACCAAGACAGCGAAAATGACATCCACATGGTATCAGCTTGATGCACCAGTTGACGTACAGCATGACATGAAAACAAAGGAGCCAAATAAAAGTAGGTTGCTCGTTTGCTAAGGAGCCCATCTAGTCTGCTGCTAAGCAGTTTTTTTTAAAAATTCTCATTCAAGGACATGTTCATTGATTTTGAGAGAGAGAGAGAGAGAGATCTATGTGAGAAACTTCAATCAGTTGCCCAGACCAGGGCTCAAATCCACAACCCAGACATGTTCCTTGATGAGGAATCCAGCCAGCACCCTTTTGGTGTAGAGGAGGATGCTCCAACCAACTGAGCCACACCGGCCAGGGTGAGATTTCCATGAAATACTTTTATAGTCTGCAGCTGTGCTCTAAGGCAAGCAAAATGAGAAAAAAGACTCATGCCTCATCAGAACCAGGGTGGCAGGTGAGAAATGACTCCTGGATGCCTCTCACAAGATAGGGAATCAAGTGAGAAATACCTTGTGGTAGCTCCTAAGAAGACTGTCAATCTTTTTTTTTAATTGAGATATAATTGATATTGAACATTATATTAGTTTCAGGTGTAAAACATAAAAATTTGATATTTGTATTCACTGAGAAATGATCACTGCAGTAAGTCTAGTTACCATCCACCGCCATACAAAGTTACACATTGTTTTAAGACCTTCAATCTTGCCATGTCCCTAGGAGGATCACATAAAATTCCACCAAGACATAGGCCCGCCCGTGTTTGAGCCTTGTCTGTGTGACATATGTGAAGACACGCAAGGTTGTAAGTGTCAGCATGGAGCTGCCACCATACACATTTGCTCTACTATCTTTTTCCCTGTTTAAACTGTCCTGGTTTGGGCATTAAATCGTATGGCTAATTTACATGCCTAAAGAGGGTAGTGGCATACAAAATGCTACACACATAGATAGACTTCTTTATGTGTGGGGAGAATGCATGAAGGAATAAAAGCCCACCTCTAATTTATTTGTTAAAGTGCTTTTTCTAGAACTTAACCAAAACTATTCTGAAGTTTCCATACAAGAATATCTATACAAGATTAGAAAAGCAAAGCAAAAAAGGACTAAAATATTAATATGCAGCATAAAGACACCCTAATTAAAGTTTAATGCTGATAAAGGATTAGGTAGATTGGTAATTGGAACAGAATGAAGAAATCAAGAAACAGACATATGTTTCCATATTTACACGCAGGAGCACATGATGAAATTGGCACAACAGAAGTAGCAGAGTGATGAATTCCTTAGATAAATGGTGTTGAAACAATTGGCTGCATGTTTGAGAAGAGAGACTAGGGCAAACAAAATATCAAAATAAATTTCAAGACGATCAGAGAGATGTAAAAAGTAAAATGATAAAAGAACTACGAAAGACAGCTTGGGTAAATATTTATCTAATGAGGCATTGTCTGGAACAAAGGCAAGGTCATAAAGGGAAAAAACTGATAGGTTCAGCTATGTAAATATGAAAATAAGCATGTCAAAATATGATTTGCATATTTCAAATGAGAACTGGAACTCACAACTGTTAATTTACTATGACCCTAGTACTGTGGCACTGATTTCAGATACAAAGATCTATCTCTCAGTAAATAGCATGTCCTGATTTCCTCGTGAGTACAGCTCATATTTTCTTCAAGATGACCAAATATCTAAATCCATGTTTCTCCTCCAAGTCTGTAAGTGAGCTCAGTTAATGACAGTAGGTGACTGAAGTCTTAATTAAAATTTCAGGAAGGTTTCATATAGCCAAGATGCATCCCATAGTGAATCTGAAGGGAAAAGAAACGATAAACATGTAGCTTCTGTTACTGGCCCAAAGAGGTTTTTTTAAATATATTTTATTGATTATGCCATTACAGTTGTCCCATTTCCCCCCCTTCACTCCCCTACACCCTGCACACCCCTCCCCCATTATTCCCCCCTTTAGTTTATGTCCATGTGTCACAAGTTCTTTAGATTCTATATGTCCCATACTATTCTTGCCCTCCCCCTATCTATTTTTTACCTACCGTCTATGCTACTTATTCTCTGTACCTTTCCCCTCTTCTCCTCCTCCCACTCCCCTGTTGCTAACCCTCCATATGTTCTTCATTTCTATGGTTCTGCTCCTCATCTAGCTGTCCTCTTACTTTGCTTTTGTTTTACGTGTGGTTGTTAATAACTGTGAGTTTGCTGTCCTTTCACTGTTCATATTTTTTATCTTCTTTTTCTTAGATAAGTACCTTTCACATTTCATATAGGGGCTTGGTGATGATGAACTCCTTGAATTTGATCTTATCTGAGAAGCACTTTATCTGTCCTTCCATTCTAAATGAAAACTTTGCTGGATAGAGCAATCTTGGATGTAGGTCTTTGGGTTTCATGACTTGGAATACTTCTTTCCGGCCCCTTCTGGCCTGTAAGGTCTCTTTTGAGAAATCCGCTGACAGTCTGATGGGTACTCCTTTGTAGGTGACTGTCCCTTTATCTCTTGCTGCTTCTAGAATTCTCTCCTTCATTTTAGTCTTGGCTAATGTAATTATGATGTGCCTTGGTGTGTTCCTTCTTGGGTCCAACTTCTCTGGGACTCTCTGTGCTTCCTGGATTTCCTGGAAGTCTATTGCCTTTGCCAGACTGGGGAAGTTAGTTCTCCTTTATTATTTATTCAAATAAGTTTTCCACTCGTGGCTGTTCCTCTTCCCCTCTGGTACCCCTATAATACAGATGTTGGAATGTTTAAAGATGTCCTGGAGGTTTCTAAGCCTCTCCTCATTTTTTTTTAATTCTTTTCTGTTTCTTCATTCTTTTCTGTTTGGTCACTTTTTCTTCCTTCTGGTCCACTCCCTTGATTTGAGTCCCAGTTTCCTTTTTCATCACTATTGGTTTCCTGTGCATTTCCCTTCATTTCAATTAGTCTAGCCTTCATTTGCTCCTCTACTTTGTGACTAAAGTCAACCAGTTCTGTGAGCACCCTGATCACCAGTATTTTGAACTGTGCATCTGATAGGTTGGCTATCTCTTGGTCGCTTAGAAGTATTGGCTCTGGGGCTTTGAGCTGTTCTTCTTGAGCAATAATATGTCAGTCTGTTTGTGCCTGTTATGTATGAGGGGCAGAGCCTTATGTGTTCACCAGGGCAGGGCGACCCAGTTGCTGGATTGTATTGCTGTATATGGGGGCGGGGTCAGAGAGGGGCAATGGCGTTTGCTCAGCTCTCTCTCATATTTCGGTCCCCTCTGCCGTTTCCCACAAGCAAACTGGGCCCCCCTTGGTGCCAGCTCCTGGGTGTGTGTGCCTGTGCACCCTCCAGGACCCCGTGGGTCTCTCCAACAAACTCTCTGTGAACCTAGGAGCTTCTCCCAGCACCTCAACCCTGAAAGTTTTTTTAGTTGGTGCTTTTAGGCTTTAATTCCCATCACTGGGGCCCTAGCCTGTCTCGCTGCTTGCTCCTTTGCCGGGTTTATCTGAGTGTGAATGTGTGACCATGGTCAGTACCCCCACTGGGTCTGCCTGTTGCCACCCCACACCTGGGATCTGCCAACTGCTGCCTGCACACTTGGGTCAGTCTGGCCACTTTTTCCAGTGTGACCCAGCTCCACCAGCTGCTGACTCCGACCCTCTTACCAGTCTGGCTGAGTGGTTTGTTGTTGTCGGACTTCCGTACAGTTCAATTTTCTATGTTTTGGTTGTGTTTTTGTTACTAAAACTTTGTTATCGCCCTGGCTGGTGTAGCTCAGTGGGTTGAGCGTGGGTCTGTGAACCACACAATCGTGGTTCGATTCCCAGTCAGGGCACATGCCTGGGTTGCAGACCAGCTCCCAGGAGGGGACGCATGAGAGGCAACCACACATTGATATTTCTCTCCCTTTCTCCTTCCCTTCCCCTCTAAAGATAAATAAATAAATGAAAGTTTTAAAAAAAACTTTGTTGTCTTTAAACTTGAGGCACAGTGTTTCCATCTACACCTCTGTCTTGGCCAGAAGTCCCAAAGATGTTTTATGGCCTGAAGTCAAAGCAAGATTTTTCTAATCTTGATCTCACATTCATCATCTCACTCATGTATGTTACTGTTACTAACGACTACTAAACTACAATGCCAAACTGTTTTCTAAAACACTTAGGGATCCAGGTCTTTCTCACTAAAATGGCTTTGCCTTCAATCCACTTAGAAATATGAAGGGTACAAGCTGGAGAAGACTTCAAAGACCAGCTGATACAAACTCTTCATTTTGCAGATAGAGATACTTAAGGTCAAGATTTTGAAAACCAATAAGGAAAAGATGAACGCATTATAATATTGCAAAAAAAAACATGAATAAGAAATTCCTCCAAAAAGGTATAATAATGGAAAATAAACATACAAAAAGTTCTACAAACTCATTGGTATCCAAGAAATCCAATTTAAAATAATAAACAATATATTTAACATTTATCGAGAATGTTTTATCTGCTAGGCAGCAATTGCTTATTTAGTCCTCACATTCACCTAAGAAATAGGCACTATTTTTATCTGCATTTATACATGATCCCTAAGCCTTGCTACACAGCCTATCGGGAGACAGGCAATGTTGACAGGGTGCCAAAATGGAGCTGCTCCCTCACACACTTGTCCTGCCTCCTTTCACCCTGCAATGTATCCTGGTTTGGATACTCGCCATTCTCCTCTTTTCAATTTCTAAATGTAGGAGTGTCTAATGGCTTTTAATACATTCATGTCTCAGCTAAAACGTTGCCTTCCAGAGAGGACTTTTCTGACTACCCAATATAAAGCAGGTCACCTTGTTGTTTATCAAAGCTCCATGTCCAGTCCTTCATAGCACTTACCATGTGCTATAATTATTTATTTCTGTAACTGTTTGTTATCCATTCCCTGTTCTTAATTGAATGCTAAGATCTTTCCCAGGACAGAAAACATCTCAGGTGTCTATCATAACAACCATCACACATAGCGTGGCAAACAACAGCAGCTTACAATAACGTTTCTCAGATTTTGTTGCCACCATGCTACTCACCATGTCATGGATGGACTACAGGAGTGTGCGTTTAAAAAACAAGGCATCCCAGAGATTCTAATGCAAGTGCCTTGCAAATTATCCTTTGAGAAACTCAGGCAAATGGGATTACATTTTTAAAAATGAATATGTCTCTATTCATTCAAAATATATTGAGGGCCTACAATGTGCCAGATATGAAGCTAGATACTTAACCAAAGATGAGGATTTATGGTTTGGTAACTGCTCACAAAGGTTGGAGAAGGAAAGCAACTTCACTAATACAAAAGAAGGAAATACCTTAAATCACATAAAGTACATAAGACAATGGGATAAAGTAAATAGCCCAGAAGGGCATAAAAGCTTTTTAAGAGTAAGGTTTTACAGATAACATAATGTCTAGTCAAAAAGAAAAGAACTTTTACATTTATATTTCACAGCGGGTTTCATGGACTTTCCTAAGTATAGTTATGTTTTTAGAGGCTTTATTTGGACACTGGACAATTTGGCTAATTATAATATCACGAGTACTTCAAAATAAATACTTTCAAACTCTACAGGATGTGGAAAAATCGTGTTGATAAAAAGAAGTTTGTAAAATGTCCTGTTTCAGTGAGTGTTATTATAATGTCTTATTCTTTAGTATGTCCCCTCTTATTTTCTCACTCATTGGAGAGCACAATTTTCACACATGCAGTGTTCAGTATCCTTTTTTAGATAAGAGAAACTTAAGAAACTATAAATTTTACTCCCAAATTGAAGCCATGAAAACAAGTGGATTTTTTATGTAAAACCTTTAAGGCATCACAGTCAGAAATAACCAATTATAAGATTTGACTTTAACCTACGGTTCTCAACAATTTTTTCCTCTAAACTCAAAATAAGTTTAAGGGGTTTTTATTTCTCATAACTTAACTCTTTGGTACAGTGTTATTGGAAGAAAAATGATGGAATTTTAGGGGAAGGGCCATCAAGGAACCTGTATAAAGGACCATGGACAAAGCCAAAATGGGGTAGGTTTGAGGGTGGGAGGTGGGGGATGGTGGGGTGGAGAGGGCATGGGGGGGTGATGGAGACAACTGCACTTGAACGACAATAAAAATTTTTTTAAAGATGGAATTTTGAGCTATTAATATAATTCGGTCATTCATTCATTCACTCAATAAATACTCATGCAACCTAAAACAAGTGCCAGGCCCTGTGTTAGGAGCCAGGCATACAATAGCCAATAAAACAGAAGACAAAATCCATGTCCACATAGAACTTCCATTTGAGTGTGTGTGGTAAGTAGGTATAGTAAGTGAAGCACAATTTATGTCAGATGGTGATAGTGCTATGGGGGAAAGAGGAAGTATGAGCTGCTGGTGCCATTCGAATTTTCAACAGGATGGTCGGGAAAGATTTAACTGAGAAGGTGACACTTGAGCAGAGTCTGAAAAATGTTACGGAGAGAGACTGCAGATGTTTGGACAAAGTCCATTCCTGGCAAAATGAAGACAATATCAATATATCCAGGTAGGAGCAGGTCTAGCATACTCAAGTAAAAGCAAAGAGACCAATGTAGTCAGCACAGCAAGTAAAGAGGAGCGTCAGAGGAGAAGTCAGGGAGGTAGGCAGGAGCAAGATTACAAAGACTTTATGGTAAGGCTTTTACCCTGGTGGAGAGAGGAAGTTTTTGTGAGCTCTCTTGTTGTAATTGGATTTTGGTTGTTTTTAGCTTGTTCCTTGGTGGGTTCTCCGCTCTGGCTGGCTGCCTGCAAGTCACAACCCCACCACATCTTGTGTGCTGTTTCCAGACAACACAGGAGCTGCCAGAACAGAACAACCCAGCAAATAAAACCCACACCAGCAAAAATGTCCCCAACCACTACTGAGATATTAACAACAAATGAGCTAAGATTTATAAACATGGAAAGAGAATAAAAATATTATAGGAAAGGAAAAAATAATATGAGGTAACTAACAGAAAGAAAAATGATTTTGAGAGGGTAAGGGGAGGAGAAATAATAAGAGGAGGGAATAGAAAAAAGGCAAAGCAAAGGAGAAAATGTAATTTACCACATAAATAAAATAGGTAGGGTACAGTACAACCTGGAGTAAGAGGGAATAGTATGATATGAGGTTTGAAGAAAAAAAAGAAATAGTGGAAAAATAGGAACCAAATTGAAGTAAAACAACCACATCAGCAATATCAATGACAAAGGAGCAAAGATCAGTAAAGGCGGAAAGAGAATACTAACATTACAAGAAAGAAAATGAAAAAAAAAACATTGTGAGACATCTAAAGGAAAGAAAACTAATTTTGATAGGATAGAGAGTGGAGAAATAATAAGCATAAGCATTAGAAACCCAGCTAAGAAAAGGAGAAGATATAATTTAAAACAAAAATCAGACAGGGCAGGAGGAAGGCTAAATGGAGTAGAACAGGGGAACAGTAAAATATATGATTTAAAATAAAAATATAGTGAACACCTAGGAACAGAATTGAAGAAATGCAACGAAACCCCAATATCAATGACAATTGAGCAAATATCAATAAATATGGAATGACCATAAAGATAAGAAAGGGAAAATGAATGTGAGATGACTAATAAAAAGAAAGATGGTTTTGAGAGGATGAAGGGAGGAGAAATGGTAAGAGTGAGGAATAGAAACAAGGCACAGAAAAAAATAAAATTTAAAAGAAAAATGAGAAATAAAAGGATGAAAGCAAAATGGAGTAAAAGATGAGATTAGAATTAAAACTAAAATAAAAAAATTTTTAAATAATAAAAAATATATGTAAAAATAAAATTAAATAAATAAAAAATAGTAAAATAATAGGAGCAAAACTGAAGACAAAGAAACCATGTAAAAAGCTGAGCAGGAGAAAAAATAGCACAAATAATGAAAAAGAACGAGGTGGAATCCATCTGAACAGAGTCCAGTGTTTTTGGCCTACTGTCTTCTTTAGGATCCATCTCTGATGTCACCTGGCGTTCCAGTCTAGCTTTAGGCAGCCTGATCGAGGCTACAAGCGATCCACAGTCTGTGTCTGCCTCCCTCAGGCTTGGCTTGTCCTCACTATTGCGCCCTGCTGGCTTTTTATCAGCACAAGGCCCAGAGGTGATTCATCTAATGTCCCATAGCACTGCATGTACCACCTCCACCTGCCTGCAGAGGGGGCCTTTAGTGCAATCAGGAGGGTGAGATCCCTGGGTCATCACCCCAGGAGGCGCTGTTCAGCTTCAGGCAAGATGTTCCCCACCCCTGCACCATATATCTTGGTCTGTCCCAGGTTATTTCTGTTAATGTACAGTGTCTGATGAATTAACTCTGCTTCAGGTGGGGGGGCCAATGTGTGTAACAGGGTCAGCTCTTTCCCGCTTGGTGTTGATGGCAGCTCTGTGGGAGAGCCAAGGCTGGGCAGGACCATGACTACCTCTTGCTGTGCCAATTTCTAATCTCTGTGCTGTGAGGCTTTCAGTGGTTTAAGGCCTGAGGAGGAGCCAGCATTGCCTCTGATAAAAGCTCAGGAAGGGTTTCTCTTGAGATTCCGGTTCTTTCTCCTTAGGAATGTACCTGCAGGGAGTTCTTGAGCCTGGCCTCACTGTACTGCAGATTGCTATCCTGCAGGTGGGGGATGGGCACATATTCTGCTTCCCAAAAGTTTGTATTCTGCAGTTTAGGTGGCTCTGCCTGGGTGCAAGGAATCTCAGGTGTTCAGCTCTAGTCCTTCCAGGTCCTGGCTCACTGCTCTCCCAGGAGGCTCAGACCCAAACCCTCCATTCTGTACAGTCCACCCGCCACCACCCTGATGCTTGCCAGCTGTGCTGAGTGAAGCTTCAGAATCCATTCATGACCTGGCCAAGCTGGGTTCAGTGGGCACAAACCATGCTTTGAATCTGGCCTCTTTGTTGGCAGGGCAGCAGTGCAGGTGCTTGGGTTCCCTGCTCAGCCACACCTCCACTCCCCTCTTAAAAAATAGTCCCTGTGTGGCACCCACACTGCAGCTCCAAGCCACTGCCTGATTCTCCACGCACTCCACTTCCATAAAAGGCAAAGAGTCTTTCTTGGTCAGAGCTGGCCAGAGCCTTCTGGTGCCTCCAGCAGTCACAGGAGCCAGAATTTCTCTCCTGGACTCTCCCAGTTGGTGCTGCAGCCATGGACATGCTGCTCATTGTGTGTGTGCAGCCCAAGTCTCCCAGACTCTATATATCCTGCCAAGATTCCCCTGATTAGGGTTAGGAGTTACCTGTTCAGGGGCCCCAACTCTGGAAGAAGCAGGAGCCACCAAGCTGCACTTTCTCTCCTCTGCTCTCTCCTTTGCTTCAGGCACCTCATACATAGTATTTCCCCTTTCAACTTGCAAAATCTCTTACTGGACTTTGCAAAGCCTCTTCTGCATTCCTTGGCTTCAAAATCCCATATGAACTAAGATTCCATTGATTGTTCAGGTCACTTGTTGGAAGATGAGTTGAAAATCTGTACACACAATGCTGGGGGCATGAGCAAGTAGGCTCAGCTTTCATGTATCCAGCCACCACTTTTCTCTCCTTTCTGTGTATCTATTCTTACATGTTTAAACTTCAGTCACCTTCAAAGTACTCTCCATTTTATACAATACACTTATGGTGACTTTTTTCCACTGCTTAAAACAATTTTTGAATTCATCAATTTTTATTCTTGTTAGTGCTTCTGCCATTTTGAGTTTCACCTCTTCCTCATGGGCAGAAACTTTTCCTTTGAGAACTTTTTTCATGTGGAGAAATGAAAAACATTGCTCAGGGGAAGATTGGGTGAATAGAGAGGGTGGGACACAGGGGTCATGTTGCTTTTAGTCAAAAACTGCAGAACACTCAGCATAGTGTGGACAGATGTGCTCCTAAATCACACACCACGAAATGGGCAAATGCACTGAAAGAATCTTCCAAAAAATTTCAGAGACCGAATGCAGCCTCTCACAACAACACCCGCTGGTACACTGATACAGATGGGTTCCTACAATACTCACCTAAGTGGGAGAAGGTGATATTACAAGGGGCCCACACTCTAGAAAATAATTTCAGTTTTGGGGGGTTCCCCTTGTATGTGTTCTAATTTCCACTTCTCATGAGGATACCAATCCTATTGGATTAGGGCCTACCCCAGTGACTGCATTTTAATTTAACTACCTCTGTAAGGACCTTTTCTCCAAATAAGGTCACATTCTAAGGTGATGAGGGTTAGGACTTCAACATATGGATTTGGGAAGAACTCTATTTAATTAACAGTAACTGTTATAAAATCAATTGTGCATGCAGTGGTAAAAACAAGTTGGAGAAGAATCAAAGGTGACAACTATAGATAGATTGCTCTTCTAAGGGCTCTCGCTGTAAAAGGGAAAGAGGGATAGGGCAGAACCAGAGACAGAAATAAAATCAAGAGAACTATTTTGTTTTATTCAGATGGGAGAAATATTATCAAGTTATGTTTATGCAAAATTTCCAGTGGGGGGGGTGGAATTTCATGAGACAGGAAAGGAAGAAAAGAACTACAAGAGGAATATCCTGAATTTGGTAAGCATGGATGAGATTATGTGCAACAGCTTTAGGTGGGAGTATGGGCAGTTAGTTCATCTATAGTAATAGAAAAGGAGACTGAGTATATGGGCACAGAAGCTGATTGGCGGAAAGATATGGTAATATTAGTTGAGAAAGATTTCTTTTGATCATTGCTATTTTCTCACACTGGAGGCAAGCTGGAGGAAGTCACTGTTTGAGTTGTAGAGGGGAGGAGGCATGAAATAATCATTAAGAGTGTTCATGGCATCGGCAAATATAGCGTAACAGCCAGTCAGCATTGAGAACCGACTTGAGGATGGTGATCTTGATTTTAAAGTGAAACTACTTAATGTGATTATATGAGTTTCTCCAAACACATTTCACTTAATGAGGCTTGGGATTTTATCAAATGAGTATGATTAACAAGACGGAGTCCAGAGAGTTGAAGGTAATAATGGATCATTAACTCTAAGCCCAATGTGGAGGAAATGAAGGATATCTTTGCAGGTACGAGGAGGAGGGGAGATAATAGAGAAAAATTAGAGGAGTCACTATATTGGAGGTCCCAGTGTGGTAAAGTGATTTTCGGTTCCAGGATACCAGAGGTAGCAAGTGAATGGTCAAATGGGGTGCTTGACACTGAGGTGACGATGATGGGTTTGCAGTTATTGATAATTACAAGACAAGCAGGAAAGTCATTGATAACCACACCTAGATAGTAAGCTCATGCAAGAACCAGCACGCAATGCCCTTTCTTGCAAATTGCCTCCATTTACATTTCCCTTTATCAATATTTCTTAACAAAGGCAAGAACCCAGGGTTTTTAAATGCTGATCTTAATTCTGAGGCAACCTTGTAAGGATCATCCTGAATACTTCCAGCAGTATTTATCTAGCTCAATTTCAGCATCTACAAAGACTTGTAATATGCCTCCTGAGATACATAACTATCTATAAACAAATAAAAGACCATAAACATTTTCATCCTTAATGTGAACTGTATCATCATTGGTTCATTAACAGCATTAACACTGGACCTCTATTCAAATGGTTACTTTTTGCAAAAGAGAATCAATCATACATCCTATTCAGATGCAAGGCCTGAACACTTATCCAAGGACATACAGAGGGCCCAGATACATAAGAAAAGTTGCTCAGCATCACTAGCCATCAGAGAGATGCAAATTAAAACCACAGTGAGCCCTGGCTGGTGTAGCTCAGTGGATTGAGTGTGAGCTGAGAACCAAAGAGTCACAGGTTCGATTCCCAGTCAGGGCACATGCCTGGGTTGCAGGCCAAGTCCCCCAGTGGGGGCCACATGAGAGGCAACCACACATTGATGTTTCTCTCCCTCTCTTTCTCCCTCCCTTCCTCTCTCTCTAAAAAAATTAATAAATAAAATTTAAAATAAAAATAATGAAACCACAATTAGATACCACTTCACACCTGTCAGAATGGCCATCACTAATAAATCAACAAACGAGTGCTGGTGAGTGTATGGAGAAAAGGGAACCCCAGTGCACTGTTGGTGGGAATGCAGACTGTGCAGCCACTATGGAAAACAGTATGGAATTTCCTCAGAAAACTAGAAATGGAACTGCCTTTTAATGGAACTAACCCAACAATTCCACTGTTCAGATTGTTCTCTAAGAGCCCTGAAACAGTGATAGAAAACAACCTGCAGTTAAGCTGCAGTGCATGCAATACTATGCAGCAGAAAGAAAGGAGCTCCTACCCTTTGCAACAGCATAGATGGAACAGGAGAGCATTATGCTAAGCAAAATAAGCCAGGTGGCAAAAGACAAATACCATATAAGTGGAACCTAATGAACAAAACAAATAAACAAAATAAAACCAGAAACTTGGATGGAAATAAGGAACAAACTGAGAGTGCCCAGAGGAGCGGATGGGGGAGGGATAATGGTGGGAAGAAGGGAAAGGGCATAGTGAAAGAACATGAATAAAGAACCCTTGGTAATAGACAACAGAGTGAGAACTGACGGAGGGAGCATGGGGTGGGTAGGCAGGAGAAAGCAACGGGGGAAAAATTGGGACAACTGTAATCGTAAATCATATATCCCAGGTTTAAAAGCTACTTCAGAAGCTGTCAGTGCATTTTTTCAGCAAAACCAAGGCCTTATTTTATATGTCTGCTTCCAGAAACATCACTTTAAGAGAATCTTTCCCATAGTGTGTAGCTAGATGTTTTAGTTTCCCAAGAGATTATAGCAAATGGATTTCAGAATATTGTTTGTCCTTTTCAAGTCCAAATCTCTTACTGGACTTGTAAGAGATTATAAGAAATACTTGTAAGAAATACTTGTAAGAAATATCTGCAAGTATTTTTACAGCATTGAACAACGAACTCAAAATTGGCAATGGCCTATCATTCAATGATTTTGAAGATGTTATTTACACTCCATAGGCACTTTACAAATTCCATCTAGCAATGTCTTTTTTCTTAATTTTTTAATTTTTATTTTTTAATTTTAATTGTTCAAGTACAGTTTTCTGCCTTTGCCTTCCATCCCAGCCAGCAGTCTTAATATAAGGATATTGAAATATTATTCACTCAAGATGAGTACCATAAAGACAGGAAGTTTTTCAGCGTTATGTTAGCCTCAGGGATGCATGCCTGTGAAACTCTAGCTCTTGGACGGCAGACCTGTGGTGTTCATTATTATTAGAGAAAGGACAAAGTAAAGCTCAATAAATAGATACTCTCCTGTTCCGTCTCTTAACTCCTAAAAATGTGTTGACTGCCATGCAACTGATGAAAACATTTCTCCCAGATTTTCTGGAACAATCCAATTTAAGTGTTAAAGGAGTATGAAGAAAGGACAAGATGGAGTTTTATATGTGTATATATGTGTTCAGGGGAAGAATGCTGAGACCTGAAAAGATTCCACTGAGAAAGTAAACATTTCAACCAGACCAGCAACAGCCATAGAGCAAATACTAGATATCAAAAAATATTTCTTTCACAATTTCCAGTTGACAACTTAGAAATTACTATTAATGATGTTTGTGTTTTTCATGTGCAATTTTAACAGCAGAAATTTCGGAAATATCAAAAAGTATTAAACATACAATGCTTAAAATATGAGAACATTTAAATAAAATATTTTCTCAAGTTTCATTGTCCCATTCATATGCATGATGGTAGCTACCATCCCGGAGGCAGATATATCAAACTCAATGTGCAGTAGAATATTGCATGCAGAATTCTTTTGAATGCACCTTACAAAATTTAGACCTAAACATATATAGGCTGAGCGTATTTAAAGAAACTAACTGTTCTGTGGCTGACTGATCAATCAAGGGAAGGGAGAGTATAGAAAAAGTAAATGGCATGGAAATAAGAAAATATACAAGAACAATTATTTCAAAACAGTCAGCTACTGCATGCATATAGATATGACTTGTGCTGGCATTTTTATTTTATTTATTTATTTATTTATTTATTTATTTATTTAAATTCTTTTTCTACCCTAAGTGTTGGGATTCTTCCTTTAAACTCTTCTCTGGGTTATCTTATTCATTTTGGTGATTTTAAATACCATTAGTACCATTGGTATTACCATGATTTTAAATACCATTAATACCATTGGCTACATGTTGATAACTGTCATATTTTATGTCTTTAGGCCAGTCCTCTCCTCTGAGCTCCGGATCTACATGTGCAGTTGTCTACTTGAAACCTCCTCCTGAATATCTCTTCTCATCTGCTGCTGCAGTAATTAGATAAGCCACTGTCTTTGTTCTCCATCTTCCTTCACCATCAGCACCCACCACCAGAAACCCCTATCTGTGTTTTCTCCAATCTTATGCCTCAAATCTCTTGACACCTCTCCATCTCTATTGTTGTAGGTTTAGCTAAGTCTCAATCATTTCTGATTTTGAGCTTCCTAAATCATCTTTCTGTTTCTGCTCTCCCCCTATGCTCATCCATTTTTCCAAGGCTACCAGCATGCTATTTATTTTAAATTTTATTTATTTTTAATTATTTTTACATTGTTCAATTACAGTTGACATACATTATGATATTAGTTTCAGGTATACACCCAAGTGAATTGACATTATATAGCTTACTAAGTAATCATATCAATAAATCTCACATCCATCTGACACTCTAGAGTGATTAGAATGTTATTGACCCTATGCTGTACTATGATCATTCTTTAACAACCAATTTGTACTTCTTAATCCCTTCATCTTTTTTAAAAATATATTTTATTGATTATACCATTACAGTTGTTCTATTCCCCCCTTCATTCCCCTCCACCCTGCACACCCCTCCCCCACCATTCCCCCCCATTAGTTTATGGCCACGTGTCTCAAGTTCTTTAGATTCTATATTTCCCTTACTATTCTTGCCCTCCCCCGTATCTATTTTCTACCTACTGTCTATGCTATTTTCTGTACCTTCTCCCCCTTCTCCTCCTCCCACTCCCCTGTTGCTAACCCTCCATGTGTTCTTCATTTCTATGGTTCCACTCCTGAGCTAGCTGTCCTCTTGGTTTGCTTTTGTTTTAGGTGTGGTTGTTAATAACTGTGAGTTTGCTGTCCTTTCACTGTTTATATTTTCATCTTCTTTTTCTTAGATAAGTCCCTTTAACATTTCATATAATAAGGGCTTGGTGATGATGAACTCCTTGAATTTGATCTTATCTAAGAAGCACTTTATCTGTCCCTTCATTCTAAATGAAAGCTTTGCTGGATAAAGCAATCTTGGCTGTAGGTCTTTGGATTTCATGACTTGGAATACTTCTTTCCAGCCCCTTCTTGCCTGTAAGGTCTCTTTTGTGAAATCCACTGACAGTCTGATGGGCACTCCTTTGTAGGTGACTGTCCCCTTATCTCTTGCTGCTTCTAGGATTCTCTCCTTCATTTTAATCTTCAGTAATGTAATTATGATGTGCCTTGGTATGTTCCTTCTTGGGTCCAAATTCTTTGGGACTCTCTGAGCTTCCTGGATTTCCTGGAAGTCTCTTTCCTTCGCCAGACTGGGGAAGTTCTCCTTTATTATTTGTTCAGATAAGTTTTCCACTCGTGGCTGTTCCTCTTCCCCTTCTGGTACCCCTATAATTCAGATGTTGGAACGTTGAAAGATGTCTTGGAGGTTTCTAAGCCTCTCCTCATTTTTTTGAATTCTTGTTTCTTCATTCTCTTCTGTTTGGTCATTTCTTCCTTCCTTCTGGTCCACTTGGTTGATTTGAGTCCCAGTTTTCTTTCCATCACTATTGGTTTCCTGTGCATTTCCCTTAATTTCAATTAGTTTAGCCTTCATATGTTCCTCTAATTCGTGACTATAATCAACCAGTTCTGTGAGCATCCTGATCACCAGTGTTTTGAACTGTGCATCTGAGAGGTTCACTACTTCTCAGTCGCTTAGAGTTATCGGCTCTGGGGCTTTGAGTTCTGCTTGAGGCATATTTTGGACTGTTTGTGCCTGTTAGTATAAGGAGCAGAGCCCTAGGTGTTCACCGGAGCAGGACAACTCAGTCGCTGAGTTGTGATGCTGTACATGGGGGCAGGGTCAAAGGAAAGCAATGGTGGTCTGGTCCGCCCCCTCCCACCACCGTGGCCTCAGGTCTGTCCCACTGCTCGTGAAAGAGCAACCTCAGTCAGCCCGCCGCTTTGCACACTCACTGGGTTCACCTGCTGGGGCCTGCTAGGTCCGGCCCACTGCTCACTCCTCTGCTGGCCTATCTGCACATGAATGTGTGACCTTGGCCAGCCTGCCCCGCACCTTTACTGGGTCCACGCTGCCACCCACTGCTACTCCGTCTGCCTACACACCTGGGTCAGGGGATCTTTCCTGCCTGACCCTGCTTCGCTGCTCCTGGCATTTTAAAAAATCCATTATCTTTCTGTCTCCAAAAGTGCCCTTTGACCTCAAACTTAAATCAGTGGCATTTCCTATTTTTGTGGTGGGGTGGAAGGACAGCGTGAATCCAGTGTTTTCTATGATAATGATTTTTTCCCCAATACACATATCTCCAGCAGAGCATAAAAGAGTTTAATGTTGTCATAAACAATAAAGTGATATGGAAAGCAAAAGCTGTGCACATCATTGCTAAACCTTAGAAAGATGCCATTCCCAGATGTCCTTGCTTACTACTTTTTTTTTGGGGGGGGGTGAATTATATAAGGAAATGATCATGACTCATCAAGTGCTGAAATACTACCCAAAAAAGAGCACTATGTCGTCTCTCTTCTCCAGAAATGTTCATGCCAGTCTCCTTTACTATTGTATTTGTTAAGGTAATGATGCCTGAATTTTCTGATTTCCCACAGACTCTGATTATCCCATGCAATGGCCACTGTCCCAATGCTTGTTGAAAACTATCCATTCATCCATCCACACAGGGTGGGGCAAAAGTAGGCTTATGGTTGTTCATATGTAAAATAATACAACAATTAATAAATGATAATGTAAAAATAAACTCTGTATTACATACTCACAAATGTAAACCTACTTGTGCCTCACCCTGCACAACAAATATTTACTACTGCCTACTAGGTACTTGATACTGTTTATGTACTAAGGATGTAGTGAAGAATGAGACAAGCAAGGACTCTGACCTCATGGAGCTTGCATTTTAACAGGACACACTAAAAAAATTACATAAATGGTCATTTAACAAATGTCCCAAGGGAATAGTACAGCATATTGACAGTTCATAACAGGGTGAACTGGTGGATTGACCAGGTAAGGCTACTGTGGTAAAGTTGTATTTAAGATAAGATTAGAAGAATATTGGCATCAGTTTGATAAAAAAAAAATTAAAAACTGGGGGAAATTGTTCCAGGAAGAGAAATAGTATGATGATGTGGAAGGAAAAAATAAATGTGGTAGTCCTGAAATTAATGAAAGCCAGTTAAGATGGAGTACAGAGTGAAGAAGCGAAGGGAAAAATTAATTCAGAGAGAGAAGGGGTAGGGGAAGTGGAAGCGGATTGTACACACCCACAGAAAAGTGTTTGGATTTGAGCAAGTACTCAAGGTACTCACTCCTTCAGGGGTGTCCAACCCACCGTCCGCAGGCTGCATGCAGCCCAGGATGGCTATGAATGTGGCCCTACACAAAATCATAAATTTACTTAAAACCTTTTTTTTCACTCATCAATTTTCATTAGTGTTTTTATATTTAATGTGAGGCCCAAGACAACTCTTCTGGTTCCAGTGTGGCCCAGAGGTACCAAAAGGTTGGACATCCCCAATTGAAATAAAGACAATCAGGCTAATTTGCTAGAACATTTTGTACAAACACATCTGAGGATAAATGCACATCAAAATGAAAGTTACTGATATCACCAAAATGTGTACTTGCTATATTGAGTTTATTGATTGTAACATATTACATTAGTTTACACTTATATTTTCCCATTCCTGGTTACTTTAATATAAGTCATAAAGTTAATATACAAAAGATTATGTACCATGCTTGTTTCTGGAATTCTAATACATTGTAGAAAGCATCTGGCATCACATTAAATCTGTTCTTAGAGATATTTGAAACTTTTATTTGCTTTGGTTTTTATTTTTAATACACCTGTCTTCAGAATGGCTGGTGACTTAGAGCCAATCTATTTACTTCATTGGGAAGATGAGTAAACTGAGGATATACTATGAATGAAAACATGTTCCCCAAATCATATCACCTCTATATGCCAAAAGGTTATTTCTGTTTTATGAATCGATGGTTTAAGGCAATCTTGTCCCATCATGTCCTCTGAAGGATGTGTGTGTGCACATGTGCACATGAGAGAAAGAGAATTAATATACACATACTGCTGCCTTCCATCACCAAGGACACTACTTGTAGTGAGAACCGCCACTGTCACTGTTTGGCCAACTGCTGACAAAGACAGTGAACTTACTTCATGAAAGCAGTTAGGAATGAACAGAGTCTATGAAAACAATACATCTAGGTTTCATTTCTTCTACTGCTGCTTAATAGTGTGTTGCTTGGACAAGCCACTTAATCTTTCTGAACCTCAGTTTTCTTATCCATAAAATAGGTATTCATACAACTGAAAATCAAACTATGTAACATAAAGTATTTATTAAACATTGCATTGAACTATTAACTATTCAATTGACTATAATTATGTTTTAAACTTCTAGTAAACTATTTATTAAAGAAAGTACTTTCAATTAGCACATACTATTTTTCACTGGAGAATTCTGATATACTAACCGTATAGTGATTATCTCTTTCACATAGATTTTTAAATTGAAACTGGATATGACTTAATCTCACTGCTACTTAAATTTTTCCAGAGCATAGTAAAAGAAAAACTTTCATTTTATTAATGGAAAAAGTATAATAATGATACATAAACCTGACAAAAATACAAACAGAAAAACTGCAGCCCAATTTCATAACTACCAATGAAATTTTTTGAATTATACTAGCAAGCAGATTCCAGTTACATGTCAAAAACTAAAGAGATATTATAAAAATGGGATTTATTCCAGAAATGCAGGGATGGTTTAGTATGAGAAAATTAATTTATCCACTATTTTAGTAAATCTAAAGGAAAAAACATAACATTTTCTTCATAGATACCCAAAACAGGCTACACTAAAGTTAACACTGTGATGTAAAATAATATCATATACCTACACTATACACAAATGTATAAGTATGTGTTTATGTGTTTATGTGTTTAGGGAAACATTAGGAGCATTGTCACTAAGGAGAAGAATAAGGGAAGAGTTACCACTACCTCCACTACAATTTCAAGACAAGAGAAAACATTTGGAGCCATAAGAATTGAATAAGAAGTTTTGCATTCAAAATAATAGTCTATTGTTTGGAAAAACAAAGACGATAAATATAAAAACTAAATAAAATAATGATTTTTTGGCATGGCATAAAATTAGAACACAGAAATACAGCATATACACATACTCATATACACATACTCACACACAGAGAGAAGTCAGAAGCTACTTAGGAATACAGGGTTTAAACCTCTATTAAAAAAATTAAATATCCCTGAAAGGCTTGAAAGTAAATACAAATAATTGAAAAAGCATTCTTTGTACTTGGACAGAATAATTCAATTTCATTAGGATGTCTCCAAATTTAATATAGGAACTCATTGTTATCTCACCAAATATAATGAGTTATCTTTTATAAAGCTAGGCATGTGAACTCTGAAATTCGTATACAAAAGTAAACATGCAAATACCTTGAGAAAGAAGAGCAATAGGACTAGCACTACAAGAACCCTGAAACACCAATCCAAAAGAACCAATGCACCCCAATGTTCATAGCAGTACAATTTACAATAGCCAAGTGCTGGCTATTTACCTATGTGCCCATCAGTAAATGAATGGATCAAAACACCACCATAGTACATCTACAAGATGGAATATTACACAACAGAAAGAAAGAAGGAGCTCCTACTCTTTGCAACAGCATGCATGGAACTAGAGAGCATTATGCTAACTAAGTGAAGTAAGCCAGGCAGCGAAAGACGAATACCATATGATCTCACCTTTAACTGGAACCTAAACAACAAAACAAACAAACAAGCAAAATAGAACCGGAGACATTGAAATTAAGAACAAACTGACAGTAACCAGAGAGGAGGGAGAAGGAAATAACATGGGAAAGATGGGAAAGGGTCATCAATGAGCATGTATAAAGGACCCGTGGGCAAAGCCAAAGGCGGGTAGAATTGAGGGTGGGGCAGGGGAAAGTGGTGGTGGGAAAAAGGAGTCAACCATATTCAAACATTAATAAAAAATGATTAAAAAGAAAACAGATAGCTGTAAAAATAATAAAAAAGAAGTCAATCACAAAACAGTATATAACATATGACTCTATTTGTATAAAATGTCTAGAATTAGTGATGCATAAAGACAGAAATTAGTGGTTTCTAGGTATGGGGATTAAAGAAGGGGAATAGAGTAAAGTGGAGTAACTGCTATTGTGTACAGTTTCTTTTTGAGATGATGAAATTGTTCTGGAATTAGATAATGAAGATGGTCGTGCAATTTCATGAAATCCTAAAAATATTAAACTGTACACATACAGCCCTGGTTGGTGTGGCTCAGTGGATTGAGCGTGGGCCTGTGAAGCAAGGGGTCACTGGTTCCATGCCCAGTCAGGGCACATGCCTGGGTTGCAGGCCAGGTCCCCAGTGGGAGACACATGAGAGGCAACCCCACACTGATGTTTCTCTCCCACTCTTCTTCCCTTCTCCTCTCTCTAAAAATAAATAAAGAAATAAAATGTTTTTTAAAATAAAAAAAAATTGTACACACAAATAGGTCTATATGATATTAATTGTCACTCAAAACACAGTTACAATTGTAACTCTATTGTAACAATTGTAAGTAAAAATAAAGTTTTAAAAAATAATCAGGACATAAATGTTAAGGAATTGAAATAGTTTCTGAAGATGTGGGGATCATTGAAGGATTGTGGATTAAAAAGTGGCAAATAAGCCCTGGCTGGTGTAGCTCAGTGGATTGAGTGCAGGCTGCAAACCAAAGGGTTGCTGATTAGATTCCCAGTCAGGGCACACCCCCAGGTTGCAGGCCAAGTCCGCAGTAGGGGGTGTGTGTGAGGCAACCACACATTGATGTTTCCCTCCCTGTCTTTCTCCTTCCTTTCCCCTCTCTCAACAACAACAAAAAAAAAACAAATAAATAAATACAATCTTTTAAAAAAGTGGTAAATAAGATTTAGGTTTGAAACACACATCACTTACAGCAGTGAGAACAGTTATGAAGGAAAGGAAGCAAGGTCATCAAGGAATTCACTGAAATAAACCTGGCAAGCAAGCAATGAGTGTTTGAAGAGGCACTAAAGGAATGTGCCTCTGTCGTCTAACTGCACTGACCAGAATTCCACTAAAGTAAATGTTTGAGCGTAGGTTGTTTTCGTTGATAAAACTGAATTGTATTACTTGTTTAGTAGAATGAAAGTACTATGGCAATGTATAAAATGAATTATCTTTGTTTTACAACACATTGTGAATAAGGTTATGGTTTCTATAAAAGAAATCTTTGTTTTCAAAAGATAACTATTGTATGACGGTACTATTTTTTTTCATTTCACCATAACTTTTCCAGAAGAAGTGTTAATTCTATTTGTTTTAAATTACATGAGTACCTATTGTAATAAAGCTGAGCTCCATAGAATAAAAGAGAAAAAAGTTTGCTTTCGTACTACTCCCCTTTCTACAGTGAAAACTGTTAAAGTGTGGCATTTATTTTTCTATTCTTTCTTTTGTATGTGAATGTATATAATATACATATACACACACATACAGGTTTTTAAAATGTCTAAATGTCATCATACCCTACATATATTTGTGAATTACTTTTATACTTAATAATTCCTATCAGAACTTCTCACAATAAATACAAAGGATATATTATATTTACCCTGGTGTGGAAGCTTATGTAGGAATGTAAATTATCCTAATTTATCTATCTCCTTTAAAGGACACTTAGTTTATTTTTGTTTTGTTTTTGTCTTTGCTGTTAAAGAAAAAAGAGAGTAATTGCAGTGGTTTTCTTTTTTTTAAGATTTTTTAAATTTATTTTTAGACAGAGGAGAAGGGAGGGAGAAAGAGAGGGAGAGAAACATAAGTGTGTGGTTGCCTCTCACGTGCCCCCTACTGGGGACCTGGCCTGCAACCCAGGCATGTGCCCTAACTGGGAATCGAACCAGTGGCCTTTTAGTTCACAAGCCCACACTCAATCCACTGAGCTATGCCAGCCAGGGCTGCAGCATTTTTCTTATATATCAACTGTTCCATGCACCCACTGCAGTGCTTGTGCAAAAATGCAGATGAAATAACAGAAGTACAGAGTTGTAGGGGACAGGGCCTGCTGTTCTCTATAAGGGCTATTTTGTTGTTCAATGAGAGAAAGACCTGAGGAGTGGCCCACTAATGAAAATCCTTCAGATTACACAGAAGCAGCAGTTCATAGGAGACAAGCAATTTGAACAAGGCATTCCTTTCACAGGCACCATAATATTGTTAATAGAGCATTGGACTTGGGGGTGGGAATTCCTACCCCAGATTCTAACATGTTCTATCACAAGCAAGTGCTTTGAGGTTCTCTGAATCCCAATATCCCAATTTTTAAAATGTAAATAAAAATATCTCTTCACTGAGTTGGTGTGATGTGTAAGAAAATGAACATGAAAATGACTTTTCAAGTGTCAAATGCTGTTCATGTGTTAATTCTTACTATGTACTCTTGTGAATTTCCCTCTGGTATTGCTATGTTAATTTTAATGTGTCACACACCTTCTCTCCTGACACTGCCAATTCCCCAATATCAGTATCTTTCTACCAGAACACAGAAGTCTACCATGACAGTCAATCTTGTGTACTTATTTTACTGAATAATATCTATGGAAGAGAACAATGAAGTTAACATTTATTGGCTACCATATAAGGTACTAGGTAGTTTTTCTTATATTAGTCCTGAACTATAATTATTCCCATGATAGAGATATGGAATTTTATAATTGGAGAAGTCAAGTAGCAGTTTGGGGTTGGCAAAGCATATCTATGGCAAAGCCACAACAGGAATCAGAGTCCTTCGGGTCACCAACACATTCTCACTGAACTCAAACTTTGTGCAAAGAACAATCCAAATCCATTGTCAACTCACAGGAAACAAATCTCTCCATATAATTTGTCTATCTCCTGTAAGGTCCATTTCAGTCTCCTCACTTTTTATTCCAACGAATAAGAGATTTCTTTTTTTTCTCCATATACATATATTGCTTGGATTTCCAAAATATGTACCTCTTCTTATCCACAGATTATTAAAAACCCTTCCATTTTGCTCCTTGCTACACAGGCAGATAAAAAGTTGTTCCAAAAATTGGTAGTAAATTGGCCTTATTTTTGAAACACGAGAGAGAGAAAAAGAAAGAGAAACAGTGAGACAGAGTATTCTAAGTCATTAATACTCTGTCATTTACCTTTCAGTTTCTCCTACCCCCAAATCTGAGTCTTATTCAATCCCTCTCATAAGTTAGCTTGACAAGTTCTACAAACATAGAGCAGGGGTGCCAAACTCATTTTTACTAGGGGCCACATCAGCCTCATGGCTGCCTTCAAAGGGTCAAATGTAATTTCAACTCCTTAACAGTTAAGGAATAGTTACATTTATACAGTTCTAAAATTACATTCAGCCCTTGGAAGGCAACTACAAGGTTGATGTGGCCCCCAGTGAAAATGAGTTTGACATCCCTGACATAGACTATTTCAAGTAATGTAGACAATATAACTACTGGGTAGCAGGGGTGAGAATAGAAAGTATATAATGCTGACTCTGAAAATAATAGATATCATCTAGGTACATTCAGGTACTGTGAAAGCATGAGAGTAATACATTGAAATGACCTGTGAAATGTTATAAAATTGGGGGCAGGGGCCAGGTCTATGGGAAGTACGCAATGTGTGAGCCACCGACACTGAATTATTTCTGCCAGAGAAATGGTGTTGGGACTGCGCTGAAAGAGACAAAGAAAGCTGACCTAGAGCTGCCCTTCCTGAGGAAGAGTAACTTTACTAGGAAGTAGCCAAGATACCAAATGGTTCCTAGGAACACTCCCACTGGAGTAAAAGAACAGGGGAAAAAATGGCAACACTACCTAGCAACATACTGCCAGGAAACAGTTGTGACATATCACCATCATATCATATCATAACATATTATATTACTATCAACTTAAAAATACAAAGGAATCCTATCTATACAGCAAGAGAACAAATCAGAAATAAGTGGTTCAAGAACATGTAGGAGCCAATAGAAGTGAAAACATGAGCTGGCAGCACTGGGGGAAGAAGTGAAAGAAAAAACAAACAACACTGTCACAGAAATACAGCCAAACTGGAAGCAGCACAAAGATTTACAAACACATACTCCTGAAACCACTATAAAGAACGTAGAGAACAGGATTGATAAAAGTGAGCAGAATAAACTGGAAATGAAGAAAACATTTAAAAGTTGGAGAAAATTTAGTCTAGAAGGCAAGTAAAGAACATTCAACATAAATACATATTACACATATTTAAACAAGTAATTATGAAAGCTTTGCATAAATGGTCACACCAGGTTCCTCCAAAACAAGTGACAAAGAATGAATAAAGCTTATGTATATCCTATTCAAATTTTCAAACTATCCAGAAACTCATTAAAAATGTCAAATCAATTATAAGTGAAAAATATTAGGATGGCCTCAGACTTCTCTACAAAGTAGCATTCCAGCCCTGGCTGAGGTGGCTCAGAGGATTGAGTGCCCATCTGGGAACCAAAGGTTCACCAATTTGATTCCCAGTCAGGGCACATGCCTGGGTTGTGGGCCAGGTCCCCAGGAGGGGGTGCATGAGAGGCAACCACACACTGATGTTTCTCTTCCTCCCTTTTTCCTTCCTCTAAAAATAAATAAATAAAATCTTCAAAGAAAGCAAAGGAACATTCAACACTAAAACATAATGGAGCAATGAAAGAAAAGAAAATGTGACCCGTGAACTCACCTTGAAAAACTCAGATCATAGAGTTTCCAGGAGTATTTTAAAAAAAAAAACTAAAAATGGGGTGGGGGAACTAGCTAACAGAAAGATATTAAAAGAAAACTGAACAAGATTGTAATAATTTCATTCACTCATCTGATATATTAAGATTAAAACACGTGGGGATTATGCTCACAGGAAATGTTTGTAACATATAAATGTTACAAACACTGACAACACAGAAACAATGTAACTTACAAAGTTGATAGGGAAAACTATTCCTGTGTATGTTGAGTTCCTCATCTTTCATGGGTGAGTCAAGATAAATCATTTCTTAAAAAACAATTTAAGGGTATAAACACAAAATGCAAGCAAATAAGTTGAAGAGCACAGATGTGGGAGGAAATAGTGGAAAATAGAACTATATTAAACATTTTCACAACAGTCTAAAAATATTGTAAAGTGAAAAGGCAAATGACAAACTGGACATGAATATTTAATTTGTTATATATGCCTAATAAATAAAGCACTTCTGAAAAATTGAAAAAAAAACACATCAACAATCCAAGAGAAAATCGGGCAAGGATATGAAAAGAATAAAGAAAATACAGGAAATAGAAAATCCCACAGGACAAATGACCTGCTTTCCTCCACAAATAACTTGCAGGGTAAATTAAGGGTAGAGGGGAACTGTAACAAATTAAAAGACAGTTAAGAGATGCATAACCCAAATGTGTTGACCTCTTTTGGAACATAATTCAACCAAATAACTAAAAAGACATTTTTGCCTCAGTTGGTATGGCTCAGTGGATTGAGTGCTCACCAGCGAACCAAAAGGTTGCCAGTTTTGTGGGCCAGGTTCCCAATAGGGGGGGCGTGTGAGAGGCAACCACAGACAGATGTTTCCCCTCTCTTTCCCCTTCCCTTCCCCTCTCTCAAAATAAAAAAAATCTTTTTACTAAAAAAAAAAGACATTTTAAGACACTGGGGGGTATTCAATATAATTGAGTATTAAATATTAAGGCATCATTGTTAATTTTAGTTCGTGCAATGATGATATCATGGATTGTTTTAAAAGCCTTACCTGGTAAAGGGACATAATGAATTACTCAAGTAAATTGATACATATGGAGTTGATTTAAAATACTCCATAACAATTATAAGAAAGAAAAGGGATAAATTAGGCAAAAATGTCAGTAAATTTTGATTCCAGGGATGGGTCTATGCAGGCTCATTGTACTATTCTACTTGTGTATATGTTACAAATTTAATTTGCCTACATCCAAATGGGCAGTTGCAAAAGTCCTGTACTGCTATGCAATTATCTGTGTCTAGAGAACAGAAAAATAGAAATTATCACAATTACTTCAGTTACTATTGGAATATAATTTCCTTTGATTTCTTTTACTGGTAGTATTTGTTCTAAAACTAAAGATTTAAAGTGAGGCATATAACCAGTCCTATAACAATTTTTTTGTTTTTGCTTTTTAATCTTGAGTTGAGTAGATGACTCTGAACTGAGTGGAAATTCAGTTAAACTGACTGTACAGTGACTTTGGCTAAAATGAAAGAAATATATTATGGCGATTTTCTGATTAAATTATTTGTCATTTAGGAAGGAGGAGGAGGAATGCAAACCTTGCAGACACTATGATACAAAAATTCATTTCTTATTGATTACATCAGATGGCAGGCCCTGAAGGGAGAAAGGGAGATGCATAAACGTTGCTATTCTGAAACACACTTTGCAGTGCTTCATCACTATTCCGCCAACTCATCCCGGGGAGGCCTTCTGCTCCACTAACAAATCTTGCTATGCTGCTAATAATTACTACTTCAAGCAAGCTATTACCTATACCAGGCTAATTGCATTGCTTAAAAATATGTCTTTGCACAATGTAACATTTGAAGATGAAGGAAAAAATGCTAACAGAGGCATTTCAGACAAGAAAATAAAAATGCAAGGGGGAGGTAACCAGATTTTCATTAAGAAAAGTAGGTGGTTACCAGCATTGTGGAACGACACCAGACAGTTCACTGTACCTACCTGTGAACAGAACTAAGTGAACATAAGCCTATAAGGAATAATACTCTGTGGTGCAAACTACCAGATACTTTTAACAGTGCTTTAGCAAATTTCTATTTCAAAGCGAATAATAAATACGCTTCATACAATTTGTCCCAACCTAATCATCCATTGAGGAAAACATTCTCAGGACCTTGTATTGATAACTCTTTATTATCTTTGTTTTAATTGCTTTGAGAACCTAGAACATTTTTAAGGTTCATTTGCTAAAAAATAAATATCAAGCACTTGTTTGTTGATGTGTTAATGATAGCTGTTTTGGAAAAACTGGGACAACTATAATAACACAAGCAATGAAATCTTTTTAAAATAATTAAAATACAACTATTCCACCAATTCCATCAAGAAGTCTCCCTCTAGACTGCCTACTTTCTAATTGCTGAGGTTTTCATTATGTTGTAATAGCAGAAAATAGCTGAACACAATGTGCAAAATGTACCTCTATGTTTATGTCATTTTGCAAAACACAGCAAAACACTTATAGAATTAATAAGTGGTAGTGCTTACCTATTCAAATGATTAAGGAAATCCAAAGATACTTTAGTAGATTTAATATCATTAAATGATTATGATCTTTATTATGATTAATGTCATGTCATTAATAGCATAATTTCAGTGACCATTTCCAGTTTAGTGTGCCCAAGATGAGAATTCAGGAGTCTGTAGTTGGTATTTGTTATTTCATCATTTTCATCCCCTCTTAATAGTTTCCATCTGAGTGGTGCTTCTATCTTTAGACATGGTTATTTACTTCTCCATTCTCTTTTACTCTACCTTCTGGCACTTTCGTGAATTACTTCCTGAGTGGTACAGACTTTGCCCATGTCTCTGTGTTTTTACTGTGGAATATGCCCCACAAGGTAGCCAGATTCTCACAGTATGGTTCTCTGCAGTTCACAGCACAACCTGCTTTTCCATAATATGTGAAAGACCACACACACACTCAATTCAGAGCAAGCTCCCTGGCCTAGCTCTCATGGATGCTACTAAGATGCTACCTTGGTATGATATCCTCACTCGCCAGAGAACCCTTCCTTCCCCTACAGAGAATGTGCTCACTTTGTGCGATCATGAGGAACAAATCTCATGTACTGATCTTCAACTTCTGTCCCAGGAAAGCTCACTCCCACATCTAATCACGGTCTAGAATCTAGATTCTCTTTCTGAGCCTTGCCTGTAGCTAAATACCTTTCCAGTTCTGGTGCAAGGCAGCACAAAAACAAGGAACTACAATCACTATAAGGACAAAACCATCTTTCATTTACTACCGTTTCTCTAACTCCTCAGTCCACCTGGGCCACTGATAATTTGAATGACTAATTTTTGGTGTCATTGGACCCTTTACCTAGTGTTCATCTGTTGCCCACTTTCCCTCAACTTGGGCCTCAACCTCCTTTGCTAAGTAATACCCACTCCTGTTCCCACCTTCCAGAAACAACTTTCCTAGGCCCGAGAAATGACTACCTCCCTGGACTCTACCCACTCACCAAATAGACTGGCTTTCTCCATGACTTCATATCTGATCCCAAAGAGTAAACAAGGTGTTGCCATGCTCTCATTTTCACTCTCCCTGAGCCTGCTCTGCACCTGTTCATAGCACCTAAAGCTAAGCTCGTAGCAAGAGACCTGCTTCCAAGTGAAACTTCAGTTCCCAGGCCTATTTACTGAGTGCTCACCATGTAGCAGGGACAGTTCTAAATACCTTAGAGGTGTGATCTCATCAATTCCATGTCTGTGAGGTGGTGGCCAGTATAATGAGCAGTATGTCATTTAATCTACAGTGAGGTTTACCAGTGCAAATAAAAGAATACCCAGCCTCAAAAGGTCTTAAATAAGGAAATGGCTTCTTTCAATTCATGTAGAGGTCCTAACATAGGGCTGGCTCCAGGCATGGTACAATGGTATTCGGACATACATAGGTGAGAATGAGAATTCTGAACACTCCAAATCCTCCTGAAATTTCCTGGTTGGCAGAGGCCCCCCCCCCAACAATCCCTCAACCAAGCTTCTCTGATTTGCAAGGTCAATAACCTAGGATATTGACCTTGCAAAGGTGTGCAGATTCTCCTCAACACCCACCTGCTGGACTTGGACTCAGCAATGTCTCTGAGCCCCCCACAAGCCCATATGATCTCAGCAGAGTTCAGCAGTGCAAAGTCAAGTTCGGGAGACCCCCAGGCACCGTGCCAACTTCCATAGGCAGGACTCTGGGGCACATGTATGGGTGAGCATTTTAATGATGTCAGCCCAAGGAGGGTGAAACGTTAAGATCGGGCTCTATTTATTACGGGTGCACTTACCCAGGATCCAGAACCTAAGGTTATCTCGAGCATCTGAAAGGGGGATTGAAATAAGGTGCTCCATTGTTAATCAAACCCTGACATCAACAGCACCCACACACGACAAGGATTAAGGGGCAGAATCTCCCTGGCAGTGTTCAGGAAGGAAGTCAAAGGCTCAGGAAAGGAGGAACATTGTAGGTGTCCAGATTTATGTCCACTGCCCTAGTATAATTAATAATGGTGCCCTCTTTCACTTTCAAGTGTCCCACTTTAGGATGGTGTGCTACCCGCTCAGCCACCCTTTACCTATGCCACCCTGGAGGCCCCAGAAGACACTCCCTTCGCCAAAGCTTTAAGAAATGCCTTGGTGAGGGGGGCACCAGAATCCTTATACAGCCCTGTGGTACCTTTCCTCTGCAGCCTAGAGATGCCACTGGGGAATACTGGGATTCAACTAGCTTCCCTGATCTCAATGGGAATAATGGAAGTCAGGTGACAGTAGTAGAGGCCCATGCTAGCACTTAACCATTAAAAGACACTCCTTTCTTTTTTTCCATAGTGCTCAGTATTTATTGAAAAGAAGAACTCAAATGCATTTTCCAGATAGTATTGAGAAGCTGGGCTGAATGCCTGTTTTTGTTTGTTTTTAGTATTTTTGTCCAAATGCACACATCTGTGCGACTTCTGCAATTGTTAAACAAAAAAAAAATGACAGCTATGTAAAACTGGTGCATAGTAGAAAAGAATGTCCACAATTTGGCTGCCAGGAACACTAGGCCCCTGCAGCTATGCGGTGGGGGAGGGGGGACTCTGGGAATAGGTATGAAACTAACCAGGTTGAAAGTCTGGCCCCTTCAGGGGTTGGTGAGATGTCCATATCAATGTCCAAGGAGGTGCAGCCAACGCAGGCATCTTCTAGGCTGGTCCTCATCTCCAAAGGCGGTGGTGGTCTGTTGCTGGAATGTAGTGGACGGTGGTGTAGAAGCAGCGCAGGTCTCTAGGCAGATGTAGGCCTGGCAGTTGGCAGGGCTGCACACTGTCTGACCAGCTGAGGCTCAGTACACAGTCCAAAGTAGCAGGGATGCGTCCTGGTGCTGGCCAGAGTGGATGGCAGCGATCTTCAGAGATAACTCCGGGCCCCAGCAGCAGGTAACTGGAGCACAATTCTTGGAACAAAGACAAGCACTACAGGAAGTGAAGGGAAAGAACCGGAGGACCGAGGCAGGGGAGACGGTCAGGAGGCTAGGAGAAGCACGGAGCTGTGGGAGAGGAGGAGCAGGAGGGGGGGTGGCTCGGGGTGGCGGCGTGCAGGGCCCAACCCCCTAGGCCTGAGGGTCTCCGGGCCTAGTAACCATATTCTTCCTCCTCTTCATCTTCTTCTTCATCATCCCAGCCAAAACACTGCTTCAGCTCTTCGAGGAAGGCCTGGTAATCACTCAGGATGGGGCTATCCATCTCGATGTACGGCACCACCCACTCCTCAGCTTCCCCGGTGAGCAGGCTGATTAGGAATGCCACTTTCATGGCGTCGTTGCAGAACCGGTTCTCGTTGACGAGCATGTAAGACGTCGTCTGCACGATAAACTCGGGGAGACGCGAGCTCTCGCCGTTAAACGTCTCGGGGAAAGGCACCGGGCAGCTCGGCGGACGTACCTGGCGCAGCAGGGTGGCCCTCTCGCACACCAGCAGCCGCAGCTGTTCCATCAGCTGACTGTTCTCGATGCTCAGGGCGCGGTGCCGCACCAGGAGAGCGTGCAGCAGCAGGACCAGCTCGTCCACCATGGCGAACAGCTTGGACAGGTTGGGCTCCGTTCTGCTAGGCTCGGCTAAGGCGCGCACAGAGGCCACGCAGGACGTGCGTGTCCACGGAGGCGCCGACGTCCAGGAGAAGAACAGGCCACACACAGAGAGGTCCAGGCAGTTATGAGAGTTCCGGCCCACAAAGCGGCTTTTGAGGCCGGCGCTCCGGCGCGTCGCTGGAACGGGGTGGGCGGAGACGGGGAGCCAGCGTATCCCGGGAAGACTCCGGCGCAGCGTGAGGGCGTGGCCAGACGGGGCGGGTTGGCCTGCGAAGACTTGACTGAGGAGGGCGTGGTCAGAGCGTGAGCAGTCTCCAGGTTTCAGGACCAGGTATTCTTAAGGACTCCGCATAAAGAGGCAGGGGACTGAGTCCGAGCCCAGGATAGGGGACTGGTATTTGCCAGGACTCAGTGAGTGCTAAGACCCATCTCTCAGAGAGAGGGCCAACCTGCTCCAGTTTAAAGGATTAACTACCCAGCCGACTTACACAATGCTGTGCTCCTTGGTGGGCAAGTGGCCCCCAGATTCCGTTTATATGCTCTTTGTTAACACATTTTCTTGCTTATTTAAATCTCACCCAGGGAGCTATTAGCACTGCTGGCCGCAACAGCAGCAGACATCCATTGTTTCAGAGTAATGAAAGACCCCCCAGGAGTCCTGTCTTTCAGACAAAACAAAATATTTAAACAGGGATTTTCTTTAGTTGGGAAGTAGTATTGTATCTCTCTACCCTTTTTTAACTTTTATTTTTCTGAATAGTGAAGTATAAAAAGTTCTACAAAGTCATTCAATAACCACTTGCAGCCACGCTTCCTATCTTTGACTATTTCATGTCCTAATATTATTGTTCCTTGGTCCCTGGGTGTCATTTTTGCTTAACAATTAAGACTTGTGTTTTTAAACGGTTTTGTTTTTCTACTTTGAATGTCATTATTCAAAGAGTTGTTGACAATCGAATTGTGTCCAAGCCCTTAACAGCCAACTGTTGGCTCTGCTTTTAAACTCTATCCCCAATTTAATCACTTTTTTGTCACTTCTGCCGCTACCAACCACCCAGATCTCAGCCTTCTTTTCATACCCGGATTGCTACAACTAATCTCTTAGCTTTCCCACTTCTCTCCCTATAGTGTGTATATTCTCCACAGATTAAGCACAGGAATTCTTTAGAACAAAAGATAGATATCTTGAGCCAAACACTCCCAACATTTTTTCCTTCTCACTCACAGTAAAAAGCAAAATTTTGGTCATGGCCCAGAGGCCCTGCCTCACTTTCTAAGCTTCTTCCCATTCCTTGCTCTGCTGTAATGAACCTCAACGTCCACTTTGTTGATTCTCACACACAAGTATCTCTGATCTCAGGTTCTTTGCACTTTCTGTTGTTTTTGCCTAGCAAGGACTCTCCCCAGTCACCTGCCTGACACCATCTCCCACTGTTTTTGGAGAGTACTTGCCTGACAACCTCATCTTTCAGAGCGCTCTGTTTTCTGCAGTAATTTATAACCCCTCACGATGCTTCATTTCTTTACATAGCATTTGTCATACAAGCAGACATCATATCATATAGAACTTTGTCAGTCTGCCTCCACTTTACAATGTAAATCTATGTGGACAGAGATTTTGCTTTGTTTGCTGCTCTATTCCTAATGCCTGGAAAAGTGCCTGGCCTAGAGTAAGAAGCTCCATAAATTTTTGGTGGATGAAAGAATCTCTGGGTGCAGATGTTGAAATAAAAATTAGATATGGTGGCTATACAAAGTGTCCAGAAATACTCTTCAAATTGTCCAGAATGTTCTATCTCTGATCATACATTAGTCCCCATTGTAAAATGATGACTGATGTAATAAAAATGGCTAAATAATTTTTTCCAAAAACATTCTCTTCAGTCCTTTACAACAGAATTGAATAGGCATCCATGGAAGTGAGAGACTGAGGGACAGGAGAGAAACAGGACCAAGGGCCACGTAGGGACAGGAGGAGAGAATCACACTGCTGAGAGGGTGGGCAGGGGAAAGAAAGGGTAGGAGGTAATTATTAGCCCTTGGATTCTCCTGTGATATGAGTTCCCCCACTAGATGAGAAGACCCTTGAGGTTAACCAGGGATTTTCTCTCAATTACCCTTTTATCTTCAGCATATGAAAGTGTTTACTAGGTGCGGCATAAATGCTCAGTGGATGGAATGAAGGGACAGGAAATGTCAGAGGTAGATTTCTGGCCATCCAGCTCATTCACAGCTCAGGGTGGAGGGTGGATCTGCCTGGTGTATCAGTTCATGTCCAGCTCCACTTTGCATGTCCAGACCCTACTACAAGAAGAAATGCCCGGGGTTCCATTCCCAGGGACACCCATCCTGTGGCAGACACTGGGTCTAGGGACTGACATGAGGTGCCTTCTTGATTCTGAATAAAGACCCTGTACAAAGATGGGCCGTCTAGGAACCTGAGACCCAGAAGTGAAAGACTTGCCTAAAACCAGGAGGAGAGCAGTAAGTTGGTGCTGCAGTACCACAGTCATGGCTCATGTGATTCTGATGCACAGGCCTTTCCAGTGAACGAGTATTATGCACTGAACTTCTGTGAATGAGGCCAATCTGGTGAAAACCCAGAGATGATTAGGCCAAACCTGCCCTAACCTTCCTCCTACAACCCCATGACAGAGGAAGTCATGCAGTCCTGCACAGGAAGCAACCACTGGTATCACCTCAGAGAGGGCTCTGAGCTCCTGGAAAACAAGGAATGTCATGGCCAGAACTGTGCGCAGAGCTAAGCAGTGACTTTGGGAGGTGTTTCCCAACTTGGAAGGAGGAAGAAGAGACAGGCAGTCCCTCATAGACACTCAGGGGAGCAGTTGAGAATAAGTGAGTAATATAAACAGACAAAATGTATAGAAATATAATGTTCAAGTTAACCAGCTTTCCAGTGCTCACGATGCTCTCCCACAATTGCTAAGGACTGCCAGCCCTTATTTATCCATCCACCCTGCTTAGAGCCACAAATTGCTTTAGTCATTCCCCTTTCTCCTCTGGAGTGACCTTTGAATGTTCCTTTGCACTGAGGTAAAGATGCTGGGGGCAGAGGCAAAGCAGACCATACGACTTATCTCAGGGTCAGAAACTTTATCGGGACAGCTCTGGCTCAGAACATCCTGAGGGTGGTTTGGACTCCACTATTTTGCAAGAAAGGTACACAGGGTCGAGGCCGAGGTAAATCCTCCCTTATCACTTCCACCACCTTCCATGCTCAAACCCTGCCCTGGCATCCACCTGGAAACCAGACTGTAAAATTACTTTAAAATAAGCATGAAAATGTCTCTCAATTCTTTAGCTTCCTGAGCAATGTGAATAAGTAGGGTAAACCAATCTGATACTTGAATATGCAGCCAGGAGCAGAAAGTAACTTTGGAGGGGATATTTGTGAGAGGATCAAATGGATGCCACTCAGATCCAGGCCTCTGCCCACAAGCTCCTCCCCTTCCATCTGCTTACCAGGTGCACCAGGATCTACTTTTTATAATAACCACATCTAGAGGGCTGTGGAGACCTCTAGCCTAGAGAGAGGAATGAGTAGGTACAGCTTTCTCCCTCCTGTCTTCACCCATTCCAGCTTACCAAAATGACCTGAAACATTTTTACATGTTTAAGTGCTGGCTGTATTCTTATGGTTAAAATAAATTAGCCCTGGAGTTGGCAATGTGGCTGTGAGGCCAGCGCAGAGTGGAGGGGCTGCCAGAGATGCCTGGCATTGTGGTACAAGGAGCTGCCAGTGGCCCAAATGGGCCAGGGGCCACTTACACTTCAGAAGGACTGTGCAACAGCAGGAGGTGGAAGTCCAGGGCTGGACTTAGTGTTATAGCCACCATGACTGTGGGAAAGAACAGCAAGATGCTGCAGCACATCAACTATAGCAGCAGTCCCCATCCTCTTTGGCACCAGGGACTGGTTTGGTGGAAGACAATTTTTCCATGGACCAGTGGCAGGGGGCATGACTTTATAGCCTGATATCAGATGCAGCTTAACTGTCTGTCACTGGCCACTCACTGATAGGGTTTTGATGAATCTGCAAGCAGTTGATTTATGATGGTCTCTGTGCAGTCAAACCTCTTTGCTAATGATAATCTGTATTTGCAGCCATTCCCCAGCGCTAGCATCACCGCCTCAGCTCTACCTCAGATCATCATGCATTAGATTCTCATAAGGAGTGTGCACCCTAGATCCCTCGCATGCGCAGTTCACAGCAGGTTTTGTGCTCCTCTGATAATCTAATGCCTCTGCTGATCTGACAGGAAGTGGAGCTCAGGTGGTAATGTGAGCAATGGGAGCAGCTGTAAATACAGATGAAGCTTCACTTGCTCACCTGCTGCTCACCTCCTCCTATGCTGCCCACTTCCTAACAGTCCCTGGCCTAGGGGTTGGGGACCCCTGGACTATAGAATGAGGTGCATACTGCAAGGTGGCCGAATCTTCATCGGCACCTTTCAAGCTTTGGACAAGCATGTGCACTTCATCCTCTGTAATTACAATGAGTTCAGGAAGGTCAAGCCAAAAATGTGAAGAAACCAGAGCATGAAGAGAAGCAGGTTTTGGGTCTGGAATTGCTGCATGGGGAGAACTTTATTTCCATGAGGGTGGAGGGACCTCCCCCCAAAGATACTAGAATTGCTTGAGTACCACTTGCAGGAGCTGCAGTAGGCCTTGGAGTTGGCAGGGCCACTGGCAAAGGAGTACAAGTGGCATTCCAATTCCATGGGCTCCTGTGGAATTAGGTCATGTCGGAGGGGTTGGGGTGCCCTCCCAGCAGGTAATGACTGCACAAGGAAAGGGCCATGTCACAGATGCCACCATAGCAGCCACTGCCAGCATAATTGGAGCCTCAACTCAGTACCCACCAGGTCAGGGTACCTCCCCCATCCGTGTGGGGTAGGCAAATCCCCTCCAGGCATTATGGCTCTTCCACCTGGTATGAGAGCACCCATGGTCCCCCTCTGCTTGAGGGGCACCAAGAGGTATCCCTCCTCCAGGAATGAGATCCCTACCACCAAGAATCAGAGTTCTACCTCCCCTAGGAATGCATCCACCAAGACCATAGGATACTATTTGTCCTTAGTCACTTTTTCCTGCCGTGTCTTGTGAAACTCTGCAGAATGTGAGCTTCTGTGCCTGCAAATGAGCTTCTCTTTGCTGCATTAATATTTGCTAATAAATGCATAGAACAACTAAACCATGAAAAAAAAAGAAATTAGCCATGGCTGGATGGTTCAGTTGGTTGGAGTCTCGTCCCATATGCCAAAAGGTTGCAAGTTTTATCCCCATCAGAGCACATGTGTAGGTTTCTGTTTGATCCTGGTTGGGGCACGTTTGTGAGGCAAACAGTGGATGTTGCTCTCACATCAAAGTTTCTCTCTCCCTCTCCCTTCCTCTCTCTCTAAAAATCAATAAAACATATTCTCCGGTGAGAATTAAAAAGGTTTTTAAAAAGAAATTAAATAATACCAGTGCGGGCCCTGGCTGGTGTATCTCAGTGGATTGAGCGCGGGCCTGCGAACCAGACAATCGCAGTTCGATTCCCAATCAGGGCACATGCCTGGGTTGCAGGCCAGTTCCCAGCAGGGGACTCACGAGGGGCAACCACACATTGATATTTCTCTCCCTCTCTCCTTCCCTTCTCCTCTAAAGAAAAATAGATAAACTCTTTAAAAAAATAATACCAGTGTGGTAAAATTAAAAGAAAATATTCCTAATACCTCTCCTCTTCCTAGAAATCAAACTAAATGAGGATTGTTGAAAATTCTGTTTGTCTCTCTATATGCACTTTTGCAGAATCCTAATACCCATAGTTCTGCAAACAAATATATAGATACACAGAGCTGTCTTCTTAATGATTACATAATCCTGCACATAAATTTCTCAGGCAAGCTCTTCCTGAGAGCTAAAGAGACCCATCTCTGTTCAGTTTCTCAGATGAAGCAGAAGGACGGTGCCAAAAATACACTAGCAGTCCCAAAGATACGTAACTGGAAAATCAGATTTCTATGGCTGGATGATGATTTACATGAACTGATGTCTTATTCATTTTATTTTTCATGCATCTACCCTAGATTGCTATAATATAGAATTTATTGCCTGTAGTATCAGTAATTGTGTCCTGTGAGGAACTCTAATCTGCATGTGCACATTTATGTCACTGTGTGAGTGGCTATATCCAAGTGGACACACACACATTGTTGCCCTCTACCTCCACTGATGCCACATAGGGTGAGAACTGGCTGTCTCATAGTATCACAAAGATCGAATCAAAACGGACCATGTTCTCTTCAAAGAATATATACGCCTCTGTAAAAGCATTGTAATATAGAATGGAGTATATTTCAGGAAAGCATTGGGGAAAGGAGGGAATTTTTGAAATTTGGGTTCAAATTCTCATACTGTTTATTTTCGTCATGAGAAAAACAAAGAGAAGTTTAATAATGACACCAAACTGAAGGGGGTTGTTTGCTTGCATACATCAAAGCCCAATAAAACATGAACGGGAGTTTGCACCAAAAAAGTAAAGGTTTATTCAAAGAAATAGTGCCAAGCCAGGAGACACAGGTGAGCAAGTGTTCTAAACCCAACTCCTGACGGCCCTTAGAGGCTGGGTTATATATGGGAAAAATCATTAATTATGGGGATTAATGTAGTTCAAGTCGTGAGCTCTACAGCTCAGTTGGAACCAGGGTTGGGAGGAGTTGATCATTGTATCAGGCCCCCATGTCCACCATGGGGTGGTTCTGTCTAGTTTTGTGTGGCCCTGTTCGGTAGGGTCCTTGCATTTTCATGGGCCTGGCGCTGAAAAACAACTGAGGTCAAGATGTTATCTTTAGTTTTCCCGAAACTCTGTTCCCTTGCACAAGAGACCCGAGGCTTTATTCTTAAGACTGCCTGACCCTGACCAGCGCCTGATGTCCTGAAGGCTTAATGATTAAGGGGGTAGACACGCGGTACGTGCAGAGGTAGACCGGTCTGGTTCAAAGGAAGCAAGTGAGTGATGATAGGACTAAACTATGTGGCTTGACCAAGTCACGAAATTCCATTGAGCTTTGGTCACTTTTTCAATAAATGTGTATAATAGTAGGATCTAAATCATAAGGCAGCAGTGAAAAGCAAATGATAGGTATAAAAGTATTTGGCAAACTACAAAGTGCTATACACAGATCGCATGTTATGTTTCACTGGATGATTGTGATTCACTAGTCTTGCAGTGACCGTATGACCTGCCTTTGAAATTTAATGTGTAGTTACTTTACCTCTGATTTTATCCTAGTATAGATAAGTTTACATTTTTAAAACAATATTTATTCTTGAAAAAGTAGTAATTTGAAGGACAAACTAAGGTTTCATCTTGGTCTTGCTTTGTGTCAGTTCACAACATGCTGCTGTCATAATACAGAGACAAACTTTTTAAAAAGGGAAAACCAGTATCCATTACAACATTCTGAAGGCCATCTTGTAACACTTTCTATTTTTCTCTGTCAAGTTTGGGGGAATTCGTACTGCAGGTGGGATGCAGATAATGCGATGCTCTCTCAGAGCAAAGAGGCCATTGTACTTCCAGAAACCTTTCATCACTGTGCCAGCATGGTGGTCCTTCTGGGGGAGGCCAGTAGCCCCAGGTTTTTCTGACAAACAGAAAGCAGGATTTCTCCCAGCCCTCGAAGCATCTCTGGTTGGCCCTCAGCTGTGTCCCAGAATCCTCTTCTCTCAGGTTCCCTAGATTTGCCTGCTAGCCTCCTTCAGCTATCTTGGTGCCTCCTATTCACTCAGCGACTATTTTTCTTAATACAGAAATAGGTCCTTGGAGTGAACATCCTCTTGCAAGTACTCCAATGTTTGTACAAAATGGGGATGGAATCACAGAAATCCAGAGCTGGAGGGAATAGTGCCAGTTGCTCATTCTAAGGTCTCCCACATGGTCCAAAAAAAAAGGCCTGCAGAGTGGCCCACTAATGAAAACAGATTAGAGATGAGATGAGGTAGCAAAGGTCCAGAGGCGATGAGTCACTTGCACAAGGCAAACGATAAGACATTATCTTTAGAGGCAGCATGGAGTTGTGAAAAGGGGACAAGACTAGAGCTTCAAATACCTGGGGCGGGTTCTGAATCTGACCAGGTGGTATCATAGATGAGCCCCTGGGCACCTTTGAAACCCAATATCCTTATTTGCAAAAAGTAAATAAAATGCCCTCTTACAGAGTTGGTGTGAGTCTCAAATGAGAAAATGAATTCGAAAGTAAGTTTTTTTAAATATATTTTATTGGTTACGCTATTACAGTTGTTCCATTTTTTCCCTTTGCCACCCTCCACCCAGTACCCACCATTCCATCTGGCAATTGCCCCCTTAGTTCATGTCCATGGTTCATGCACATAAGTTCTTTGGTTTCTCCATTACCTATACTGTTCTTAACATCCCCCTGTCTATTCTGTACCTACCAATTTGTACTTCTTACTCCCTGCACCTTTTCCCCCATTCTTCCCCCACTCCCAGCTGGTAACCCCCCAAATGATCACCATACGTATGATTCTGTTCCCGTTCTGGTCGTTTGCTTATTTTTTTTAATTTAGTTGTTGATAATTGTGAATTTGTTGCCTTTTTAACTTTCATAGTTTGGATCTTTTTCATAAGTCCCCTTAACATTTCATGTAATAATGTCTTGGTGATGATGAACTCCTTTAGCTTTACCTTGTCTGGGAAGCACTCTATCTGCGCTTCCATTCTAAATGTTTTATTTTTTGCAGTTCTCTTCCTTTCCCCTATGTCTCCCAAAGCTTCTCTTCTTTGTGTGTGTGTGCATGTGTGTGTGTGTGTGTGTGTGACCTGACATCATCAACGAATGTATTTCTTTCAGAGACAAAATAAATCTTAAAGTGTAAAGTGTTTTTCACACATTAATTCTTCATTTCCATTCTTTTTAAACTTGTTTTGAAATAATTTTAAACATACAAAAACGTGTAAGATTTTAACAAATTCCATATATCCTTCCCCCAGGTGAACTATTTGTTAACATTTTACCATATTTACTTCTTTTTCTCTCACAGTTAGCATTTGTGTGTGTGTGTGTGTGTGTGTGTGTGTGTGTGTGTTATTTTCTCTAAACCATTTGGGGGTTGCAAACATGAAGGCTCATTTCCCCTTATTACTTCAGCATGCATTTGCTATAAACAGGCACACTGTCCTACAAAACCACAGCATAACTATGAAAATGAAGGTGATTAACATTGATATGATGTTACTATTTAATCCACTGACCCCATTAAGATTTTCTCTAACTGTCCCCCAAAATAAAATTTTGAGAGCCAGGACCCAACTCTGGATCATGAGTTAGATTTAGTTGTTATGTCTCTAGTGTTCCTTAATTTGAAACAATATTCAGTCTTCCTTCCACATGATCTTGACAGTTTGGAAGAGTGTAGCCTTTCTAGGAACTTTGCAAAGTGTCACACAATTCTTGGTATTCCTCCATCAGGAGATTCATATTCACTTTTTGGCAGGAATACTTTGAAAGTGTCACTGTATTTTTGTCAGCGCATCATAGAGGAAAGCACAGAATGTCCTATCCTTGGTGGTAATAACTTGTTTTTTAAACCAATGTTTTCTTTGTTTGTTTTTAGAGTTATTTATTTATTTGTTTATTTATTTATTTATCTTTAGAGGGGAAGGGAAGGAGAGAGGGAGAGAAATATCAATGTATGGTTGCCTCTCGTGGGTCCCCTGCTGGGAACTGGCCTGCAACCCAGGCATGTGCCCTGACTGGAAATCAAACCATGATCCTTTGGTTCACAAGCCTACACTCAATCCACTAAGCTACACCAGCCAGGGCGATAATAACTTTTATCAGGTGGTTAAGATGGCTTCTCCCAGGCTTCCCCACTCCAAAGTTAATTGTTCTGCACTTATTGAGAAATATTTAATAATAGTTTGCATTCTACTCAAAAGGAGTGCTTTTCATCCTTTTTATTTATATGTTTATTCTGATCAGCATGGACCCTTGGATTCCTATTTTATTCAAAAGATTAAATCTATTACTATCTTTATTTGTTTTCAAGTTCTGTTTCTATTATTTGAAGTCAGGGCCCATTTAAAGCTGGTTTTTGTGTCCTATTGACATGGTTACCTTATTCCTTGAGCCCTTTCTCTCTTTCTGTGTCAATGAGAGATTTCAGGATCATCATGTATTTTTCCTGCCTTAACTCTGGGATTAGGCCTTCTCCAAGGAACCCTCATTACTTTTAGCAGAGAATTGTTTTCAGAAATAAAGATGTCAGGGTTAGGAATGCAAGTTGCTATTGATATTATAGTTTGTTCACTTTTGAACGACTATATAGCAATATGGGCAAAAAGATAAACCTTAAACCTTACATCATTCCATATACAAACATGAACCTGAGATAGATCAGAGACCTAAAATAAAAACTAAAGCTATGAAACTTCCACCCATAAAAGGTAAACATTATAAATTGAAGTTCATAAAATTGGAAAAATATATTGCTTATCAAAAGACATTGTTAAGAAAATGAGTAAAGTCACTGAATGTATACAGACACATATATACACTGATGACTAATATAGAGAACAGGTGAACATTTTAGAATATGTAAATAGAACACATGTATCAAGAATATATGCATATATAAATAATGCCAAAAAATTAACAATGAAAAAGACAAACAACCATTAGAAGCCAGCTTGGTGGTTCTTTACAAAGCTAAATATACTCTTACCATACTATCCAACAACTGAATTTCTGGGTTTTTACTGCAATGAGGTTTTCTAAAGCATTTTTAGGGAGAAATATTATCATATTTCTGTATGATAATATAAGGATGGACACATGGATGAGTACATTTCTTAATGCCTACAGAATATACAAGACAAAGAGCAAAGAGTATACAACATAAAAAGTGGAACCTAATGTACACTATAGTCTTTAGTTAATAATAATGTATCACTATTGATTTATCAATTGTAATATATATACCACACAAATGCAAGATGTTGTTAATAGGAGAAACTTTTTGAGGAGAGGTGATATGAAATATGGGCTTTCCACACAGTTTTTTGTAAATCTAAAATTGCTCTAAACTTAAACTTTATTCATGAAAAACAAAAGGCAGGCCACTAATTTTTTAAAGGGGCAAAACTCTTGAATAATCTAATTTGCAAAGGAAGACACAGGAATGACTGATAGGTATATGAAAAGGTACTTAACATCATTAATGTCAGAGGAATGCAATAAGATAATATTTTATACTCATTAAATTAGATTTTAAAAAATGATAATCCCAAATAATGTTGAATATGTAAAATGACTAGAATTCTTATATACTGCTGGTAGGCATGTAAAATGATACAGCTACTCTAGAGAATTGTTTGGTAATTCCTTATAGAGTTAAACATATATCTACACTATAAACCAGTGATTCTCTTCCCAGAATGAAAATATATATTTACAAAAGATTTCTACTAGAATGCTTATAAAGCATTGGAAACAACCCAAATGTCTATCAACAGAAGAATGAATAAAACACAGTGTGGTACATCCCTGCAATCAATACCACTCAGCAGACTATGAATACTCAGGACACAAAGGTGAATCCAAAAACAATTTTGTTGAGTGAAAGAAGCCAGCCATACCTGTGTGGTTCAATCTGTATAGAACCCGAAACAGGCCACAACTATTCCCCAATGATAGAAATCAGAACAAAGGTTGCCTAGGGCTTGATATGCAAGGGAGATTGACTGCGCAGATTCCCAAGGAAGAATGTGAGGAGGATGAAAGCGTTCTATATCTCAACCGTGGTGGGGGTTGCATGGCTCTGTACAACTGTGTAAACTCATCCAACTGAACACCAAAGATCTCTGCCTTCTAATTTAGATACCTAAGTTTTTTTTAAAAAGACTGAAGAATGTGGGGTATTATCTTCAAAAACAACCAAAAAAAGCTGACACAATAAGTCTAACAAAACAATCTGATATGTAAATAATGAAGATACAGAATGTTTTCAGCACATGGGAAAAACAAATGGAACATTTTTCCCAGGAGTCATTTTTTAAGATACTGCTGAAGTCCTAATTTTAGCTATATCTCTCTCAGAGCCCATTCAGGTAAACAGAAGATATTCTCTTTTTGTATAATTTGTATATGCACAAATTTAAGTTTCCTTATATTGTGGGCTGAACTCTGCAACCTGCCCACCCCTGCCCCATTCATATGTTGAAATTCTACAAAGTAGATGTCTCTCAAGAGCTTACTAGGAAGCTTCTGTGAATCACATCTGTCTATGCATCTGGCTGCAAATTCCAGTAGAGTAAAATAAACGGACATGTTCTAAATACCTTCTAAACCTCATGCAAGTGCCTCGCATTGGCAAACTTCAATTCAGAAATGTTCAGGAAAGGGGGTTCTGGGAAACTGTTAGACTTCTCTTCTGTGATACAAAGAAAACCTTTAAATAGTTCGATGGCTGCGCTAGGTCAAAGAATGACCACTTAAAGATGTCCAGTCCCTGGAATCTGGGATTATATTGCCTTACATGTAAAAGGGACTTCACAACTGAAATTAAAGTTACCTTAAAATAGGGAAATTATCTTGGATTATCTACATGGGCCCAGTGGAATCATCTGAGCCCATATTTTTTTAAAAGATTTTATTTATTTATTTTTCTTTAGAGGGGAAGGAGAGAAGGAGAGAAACATCAATGTATGGTTGCCTTTCGTGCGTCCCCTGCTGGGAACTGTCCTACAGGGAACCGGCCTGGAACCCAGGCATGTGCCCTGACTGGGAATCAAACCACGATCCTCTGGTTCGCAGGCTTGTGCTCAATCCACTGAGCTACACCAGCCAGGGCTGAGCCCATATTAAAAGTGGAAGAAAACAGGAGAGGAATAAATCAGAGACATGCAGAGGAGATTCAAAATGTGAGAGGGGTTCCAAAGTACCATTGCTGGTTGTGTAGATGGAGGAAGGGAGCCAGGAGTCAAGGCACACAGGTAGCCTGGACAATATGTCAACCACCAAGGAAACAACAGGGACTTCATTCCTGCCATTGTAACAGCTTGAATGTGCAAGGAAATGATTTTCATTTAGAGCCCCCAGAAAGGAATGAAGGTCTGCTGACTCACTGATGGTTGTATAATGAGAAACTTCTCATACGTTGGACATCTAGAACTGTAGGTAATAAATCTGTATTGTTCAAGCCACTGGTTTGTGGAAATTTGTTATGGCAGTGGTAGAAAACTAATGCAGTTGTCGTCCTGCATTCAAAAGACATCCAGAAAAACTAGTGAGATGAGTGAAAACTCTAGCAAAAAGACGAACAGCAAGTACTGAATCCACTGAAATGTAGGGCTTACAGTAAAACAGATGTGGAGACTGTAGTTACAGATAAAGACATAAATTCCATGAACTCTGATAATGTGGAAATGAAGAGAACTGGAGTAAAATGGCTAATGTTCTTTACAGTAGTGACTTCATCTTTCATAACTGAAGTCAAAACATATCATTCCAATTTGATAAAGTAATACATGTATCCAGATATTTTTAAGAGATAATAATAAACACTTGGACCAAAAACAAAAATCAACTAAAATTTTAGTAGAGAGGTGGAAGAGAAAGAGGAAGTAGATATACACTAATTCCCTCACTGTTAATTATAGGTAATGAATACTATCTAAAATAACAGGATTTTTAAGAGTTCATTATAATTAAAGGAAAACTACTAGCTTAAAAATGTGATACTTCCAAAGAATCAGAAGAAATACACAAAAAAATCAAAGAAAATATATTAAAGACAATAGAAACAGAAAGCACAGCATACAAAAATTTGACAAATGTAAGTCCCTAAGTGCCTGCCATTTCAATAAATAAAATCAGGTAAATTCACTTGTTAAAAGACAAAACCTTTCAGATAATACCATATCAGAAAATTCAGTGTACCCCAAATAATGTGACTCAGCAACATTGACATTGAATGGTGGAAAGAGTGAAACCATGCAAATGCAAGCAAAAAAGAAAGCAGGTTGCATAATTTTCAAATCAGACCTGTTGAATTTAGGGCAAAAAGCAGTAAAATACAAAGAAATGTAGGATCCTTTATCAGGGTAAAGGGTAAAATTCCTAAGGTGCAATAATTATGAAAATCTATGTGCAAAATTAGATAGCCTCAGTTTTATCAAACAAAAATAGCAGGAAATAAAATGAGAAAGATAAAAACATATGAGTTGTAAAGGTTTGAATTCTTCTCTCTCTCAGTTCATGATAGATTGAAAAAACAAAATCAAACACAGAAACTGTCAGTATCATAATAAGTAAAGTAAACCTGATTGCTAAATGTTGCAGCAGACATCTCCGTGGCAGGGAAAGAGCTAAACTTCAGTTTCTCAGAGTCCCAATGTGCTGCTTTGCTGCATCTTAACCTATGATTATTGTCTCCAAGACAAGAACAGGAAAAATAATAAATTTGGACTCCTGCCTCACACCATACATGAACAAAATCCTTAATATAAGAGCTAAAACCTTAACACTTTTAAGAGAAAATATAGGTGCAGATCTTCACGACCTTGTATTTGGGGATGGTTTCTAAGAAGTGACATATAGCTCACAAGTGACAAAGGGGAAAAAAGACAATTTGGATTTCATAAAAATTACAAACCTTTATAACTCAAAGTACTCTATCAATAAAATGAGTAGACAACCCACAGAATGCAATAAACTATTTATGTTATATTGGATAAGTACCTAATAAGCAGAATATATAAAGAAATCTTACAAGTCAATCATGAAAGAAGAAAAATCTTAATTGCAAAATGGCCTTAAACAAATATTTCTCCAAAGCAGATACACAATTGGCCCACAAGCACAGGAAAAGATGCTCAACATCATTAATCATTAAGAAAATACAAATCAAAATCACAGTGAGATACCACCTCACACCAACTATGATGGTTATAATAATAATAATAAGTATTGCTGGAGATATGAAGAAATCGGAACTCTCATTCATTGCTGGGAAGAGTATGAAATGGTATAGTTGCTTTGGGAAAAGGTGAATTATATGGTAGGTAAATCATCTCAATAAAATCTCCATATGTATTTCTATTAATGAGTGCTTCTTCCTGTATTATATATGAGGTCTGTCCAGAAAGTTTCCAGCCACGCACTATGGAAAACAGAGACATTTATTGAACAAGATACAAGAAACACGGTATGTAGGACAATGACACCTCAGTCCCCTTCAAAATAGGCACCTTGGGACCTCACACATTTCCTCAATCCCCATCAGCTGCCCTGTCATATTTTCCTGAATCTCACTGATGGTCTGAAATCTCTTCCCTTTCAAAGGTGATTTTAGCTTTGGGAAAAGCCAGAAGTCACAGGGCACCATATCTGGGCTGTAGGGGGACTGAGTCATCTGGGTGATTTGATGTTTTGCCAAAAATCTCTGGAGGAGATGTGATGCATGAGTAGGCACATTCTCATGATGCAGCTGCCAATCACCAGTTGCCCATAGCTGTGGCCTTCTGAATCATCTGAATAGCTTCTGCAGAGGAATGTTCAAGCTTTATGCAAAATTTGACGCAAATTTGTTGCTCTACTTGCTTGGTCATTTTGAATGTGATGGCCACACAGTACACATGCTCACTCAGCAGCATCTACCACCCCCACTGACTAGTAAAATGAAGTTATCATTGTTCAGCCATGTGCATTCCAGTCCAATGTCCTTGGCTTCCAGGTTACATCAATGATGCACAAATTGTTCTTGTAATATTAACAATGGCTGGACTTTTTCTGGACAGACCTTGCACAATATATGTTTCTTCATATCATATAATATATATAAAGAAGCACTCGTGGTTACACTCAGAAGTTTAGTGTAGTGTTATGCAGTGTGGCAGGCCATGAACATTGTCACTGATCTGCTGCCTCACCTTATTGACATATGTATTAGAGTCAGGCTTGTAGCCTTTTAACTCCTGCTGGATTTTCAGCTTCAACATCTCTGACTTATGGACCAGGTATGTGTTTAGTTCCTGAGGACAGACTTTGACTTCTCTTGACGTTCATCTGCATTATCAAAGGGGCAGCTAATCCTTGTAGATTCCAGTTTGTCCTTTCCCTGCTCCATTTTACATGCAACCTTCCTTCCAAACTGCCTGCTCTGTTATCTTCAGGGCAAACACAAGACTAAGAAGTAACAGATATATAGTGATCACTTTACCAGTTCTCAAAAGAGCACACATTCAAATAATTCCTAATACAAATGCTCTATTCTGTGTCATTTGCAATAGTTCTGATGCAGTTGTTCTACAGGTCTGCTTCTTAGTGTCTCTGAATCATCTCTGATATCTATCCACCTGACCAACATGGCTGCCCACTGTGCTTCCCCACATTGAAAAACTACATGGCAGTTCTCTCAGTTGTAAATTCTACCACTGTGTATCTTATGGCAATATTCTCTCAAAGTAACAGTTTATACCTTAGCTGTTCCTTTAAACCATACTTCGCTACTCCCACCATCCTCCATAAGAGAACAATATGAAAAAATAATACTTATCATTTTATCAATTTAAATGTATATTATCAGGATTCGTTTTTGTGGTCCAATTGTTCTGTGCTGTCTTATAAGTTCTCCCAATCTATGAACATTTTCATTTGAAATGAGATTTTTTGTGTATTTTTGTCTTTGTTTTTAAATCATGTTTACTGTTATTCTATTACAGTTGTCCCAGTTTTTTCCTCTTTCTCCTCCTCCACGCGGCCCACCCCCCTCCCACAGTCAGTCCCCACACTGTTGTCCATGTCCGTGGGTCATTCACATGTGTTCTTTGTCTAGTCCCTTTCCTTTCTTTCCAACATTGTCCCTCTCCCCCCTCCCCTCTGCTCACTTTCAGTCTGTTTCATGCTTCTATGCCTCGGGTTCTATTTTGCTCACTTGTTTGTTTTCTTGGTACATTCCACTTACAAGTGAGATCATATATTTGTCTTTCACCACCTGGCTTAGTTCATTTAGCATAATGCTCTCCACTTCCATCCATCTGTCACAAAAGGTAGCAGTTCCTTCTTTCTTTCTTTCTGCTTATGCACCCCAATGTTCATAGCAGCACAATTTACAATAGCCAAGTGCTGGAAGCAACCTAAGTGCCCATCAGCAAATAAATGGATCAAAAAACTATGGTGCACTTACAGAATGGAATACTATGCAGATGAAATGAGATTTTTTTACATCAATTTCTTTTCATTAAAAGACACTAGACTACATCCTAAGGCAGAGTGGAGGTGGGGGAATATTAGCGTCCACACATTGATTTCGCACCAGTGAAAACCTGGTAATTTCTCTGCTAGTTTTGGATTAATTTATTTTGGCAGGCTGGTAGCCACTCTTATGAGTGATCTACAGAAGCCTTAGACGTGACAAAAAGTGGGAATAAATCTATGGAGTTTATGCTAATTTCCTGCGAGATATGATTTTCCATTAATTTAAGAAATGCTACTTTGCTTGATCTCAAAGACCATAGAAAATTATAGTTTGGAGAAAGAAATGACCAAAATAAACCCCAAAGCATCCAGCTTTTCTGTATTAAAAAGCCCATCTGGAGAACATTATGCTAAGCACAATAAGCCAGGCAGTGAAAGACAAATACCATCTGATCTCACCTATAAGTGGAACCTAATCAACAAAACAAACAAGCAAGCAAAATAGAACCAGAGACATTGAAATAAAGAACAAACTGACACTAACCAGAGGGCAGGGGAAGAGAGACAATGGGGGAAAATAGGGGAAGGGTCCTCAAGGAACAGATATAAAGGGCACATGGACAAAGCCAAAAGGGATAGGATCGAGGGTGGGAGGCAGGGATGGTGGGGGAAGAGGGAGAGTGGTGGTGGGGGGGAATGGAAACCACTGTACTTGGACAACAATTTTTAAATGTTTAAAAAATTAACAAATTAATATTTTACAAAGAATGGCCAACGAACCATTGAATTAATTTGTTCTACTTACATCATGTAATAACTTCTTTTTTGTGGTAGGAATAATTAAGATCTAGTCCCTTAGCAAGTTTGATGATTATAATATAATATTGTATCTCTATTCACTGTAAGGTGCATTGATTCTTCGGGACTAGTCTATTGGTTGCAAATTTGTAGAGTTAAACAACATCTCTCCTCCTACCACAACCCTCAGCTTCCAGTAGCCATCATTCTACTCCCTATTTTTATCAGTTTGGTTTATTTACATTCCACATACTATAAGTGATATACAACCTAAATTCTTATCCATGGATTAATGAACAAAGAAGATATCTATATCTATATAGAGAAATACAGATGATAGAGATAGAGAGAGAGGTAGTGGAATATTACTCAGCCATGAAAAAGAAGGAAATCCTTCCATTTGCAACAATATGGATGAAACTGGAGGACATTATGTTCAGTGAAATAAGACAAAGACAAACACTGGATGCCTATTATTTCAGATCTGGAAGGATCCTTGCTGACTACTAAGTCCAAAGGCTAGAATTTGTAGAATTGTCCCTTTAACAAAACTAGAGGGAGAAAGTGACTATCAGAGTAAAGATTTGTAGGCACTTGTGAAGAAATAACCTCAGGAGCAAGTCAAGGTGATTGGAGGATGGCTTATTGCTTCAATAATTTCTGCTATATACCCATAAATGTAGACAGTTGCCTTATGCACTTGAGTCTAGGCCATCGACATTGGGATCACACCACTTCCAGTCTTCTCTACATCTATGTGAAAGGACATTGAGAAGGAAATGTGGACTTTTATTGGCAAGATTCTTATTTGACATGTGGACCTTCTTACCATATCCTAATCTATTCAGGTCAGAAAACTGTACTTCAGATATGAATATTTTTTACACTTTCTTCTACTTTGTTTCCATTTTTATTTCTCTCTAGCATTAGAAAAACTATTTATTTTGAAAATCCCAGTTGGTCATACCTTGGAGAAAAGGAAGACAGTTTCTAAAAATTGTTTATTTTTTGGTTGGAAGGAAAGTGAGTATAGCATCTTCCTCTTGACATGGGATATAATCAGAACAGTAGGAAGAGAAATGCCCAGGAGAAGGTACAAACTTAGAGTGAAAGATATCTTGGCTACAACCTTCATGAACTGTAAAAGGGTAGCAACAGTGTAGTGTAGTGATAAGAACACTGGGAACAATAATAAATTTAAGTTAGAGAGCTGGTTATGCCATGTGACTTTAGGTAAATCACCTGACCTCTTTTTTTTCATATTCAAATGTGATTTATTACAAAAATTCAAGATTGGTTTAATATTCTAGATCAATCAATGAAATTAATCAAATTAACAGATTTTAAAAAACATCAAATGATCATCACAATAGAATCAGAAAAGACATCTGACAAAATACAATGTCCACTCATGACAAAATTCTCAGGAAATTAGGAGTAGAAGGACGGCTCCTCCACCTTTAAAGAGCATACACATTAAAAGGTCCAGGGTATAGTCTCTGTAAACCTGTGGTAAGAATGTGTATTCTTGTGTTGTTAGACCAAGTGTTCTATAGATGTCAGCTAAGTTGCCATGACTGAAGTGTCATGAGTCTTCTATACTCTAATGCCTTTCTGTCTGTTCATCCAATCAATTATTGAGGAATGGGCATTGAAATCTTTGCCCATGTGTGAATTGGTCTCTTTTATCCTTTCAATTTTGTTATTTTCTTCATCTATTTTGAAGCCCTGTTATATGGTGCATAAACCTTTAGGATTTTTGTCTTATTGATGAATTGATCCTTTATAATTCTGGAATGACTCTCTTAATCATGCTTATATTAACAATATGGTTTGCTCTGAAATGTATTTTGTCTTGTATTAATAATGCCACTTCAACGTTTTTGACTAGGTTTAGTGTATTACACTTATGTGTAATCCTTTTACATTTAACCCTTTTGTGTTTTTGTATTAAAGCGTGATTCTTAGCAGCATATGGTTGGGCTTTGCTTTTTTATGGAGTCTCACAACCTCTGCGTTCATTGGAACATTTGAAACATTTACATTTAATATTATTATTGATGTTATTAGGGTTATCCATACAAAGCTGTCCTGAATATTAGTGTACAAATACTTATATAAATGTGTTTTCATTTCTTGGATAAATACATTGGAATGGAAAATGTTATATTGTATAAGATATTTTTAAAGGTATTGCAACTTTTTAAAGCTATTGCAAACTGTTCTCCAAAGCGAGATTGTTTTCAGTAGTCTATGAGAGCTCCAGCTGCTCCACATTGATGCTAACAGCTAGTATGAATGTGACCACTGGATGATAGGTTGGAGCCTCGGGAGTCTCCACCCATTGGCCAAGATAGCGACAGAGGGTGATTCTTACACTGAGCATGCAAACAGCCCTTCAGGTGACTCTCCACTACCAGATTTGGCGTGGGACCAGGAGAAGATGGACATATGTGCCATAGTAAAATGGCACATCACCTGACCTCTTTACTATAGCTTCCACTTTGGAAAGATGTAGATAATATTGCCAAACTTGAAAATGTATTATATTAAATAAGATAATATACATTAAAGTACTACATAGATAAGTCATTCAATGGATACTTATTGTTATTATTACTATCAGAATGTGGGTTAAATAAAGTGTTTTATATGAACATATTATGATAGATTCTTGGGTAGATCATTCTTGACACAGAAATGTTTGGTGCTTTGGGGCCTGATATAAGTTTTTAAATATCATTTTGGGATGTTGGCCTCTCATCTGAATTTTGTCATAATGGAGGTCCTCTTCAGTCAGAAATTACAACTCTCTGTGTTCATTACAATTTGTAGCTACTCCAGATGTATTCATGGTATAAATGGCATGCTTATTACCCACCAGGAATATGATTTGAATTACTCAGTTGAGCTGGAACTAAATCAACTTTTCCAAAAGTGAATCATAGTCCTTACTAATTCACTTTGACTTCTGTTCATTATGCTTTTAATTGTGGCTGATATATTTATTAAAATATTTGCATCTGATTAAAGACTCTCCGAACCAGTTAGCATAAGCTAGATACCCAGCCTCTATATGATCTTCTAATATTGAGCAAGAGTGGAGAACTGAATGCCAAGAACAGTCTAGGCTTTGATAATCATGGTCCCTTGTGTAAACCACCTAAGAGGAAAGAGGATACTGCCCATCACTTTTGTAAATTAATAGACATTGCATTCTAGGGCAGTTTTAGGTTGACAGAAAAATTGAGCAGAAAGTACATCTCTCATTTTTCTATGTTGTGCAAACCTGATGCTGAGGTCTTTCAGGTAAGGAGTTTATTGTCTGCTCCCTTCACTTCTGAGAAATTCTAGTTCAATTCCAAATCTGCTCCAAAATGAAATATCATTTAATAATCACATATTGTTTCCTATTATGGGCCCATCAAAACTGCAACTTTATCCTACTAATAACCATTTGCAAAGGAGAAAAAGGATGAAAAATGTAGGATTTGCAGTTCCAAACAGAAAAATATCCAAGAGAGAGTCCATCAAATCTGTGCCAATAAAAACACCAACCTGAATTCAGGAAATATAACTAGCTCTGTGAATTGAACAAGTCACTATACCTAGAGAAGTCCCACTTCCCTCAGCTGCAAAAGGAAGCATTGTTACCTGCTAAGATGCTTTCAGCCTCACTGAGGCTGACCCTCAAAAACAGTTTGTATAATATAGAGATCATCTCTTCCTTAAAGGTTTGACAGAACTTAATGTCCAAACTGCCTGGAACGTGTGCATATGGCTTTATATGTGTGTGTTAGTATAGTTTTCACAGGGAGATTTTTATCTATTGCACTTTAGTTTTATCTACTGATTCAATTTCTTTCATGGTTACAGGTTTACTCAGGTTGTTTTTCTAGGAAATTATTCATTTCATACATATTTAAATGCATACTGGCATAAAGTTGTTCATTAGTGTTCCCTTATGCCTTTTTTGTCTGCTCTATCTGCATTCATGTTCACATTTTCACTCTTAATATTGTTTATTTGTCCCTTTTGTCTTTGTCTTTCTTTTGGATCCATTATCTCCAGAGTTTTACCCATTGTATCAGAATTCTTTAAAAAAACAGCTTTTTGTTTTTCTTTTGTTTTTCATTGTTTCCTTTTGTTTCTGTTTGATATTTATGTTATTTTTACATCCTTTTATTTGATTCTCATGTTTATTTTCTAATTTCTTGTGTTGCATTCTGTTCATTAATTTTAAGACTTTCCTCTTTTCTGAGATGCATTTGAGTCTACAAACTTCACTCTAATTATAGCTTTGGCTACATCTCACAATGTTTGATATGAGGTATTTTCATTTTCATTCATTTTTAAATGTGATTTGATTTCTATTATAGCTTTGTCATGGTTCCATGATTTTTTAGAAATATATTTAATATTTCTGGATATATTGAATTATCTTTTAGTTGTCTATTTTTGTTCTTTCCTTTCATGTTAAACAAAACAAATACTATCTTGTCTATATGAAATTACTATTCGTTAACATTTTCTTTCTGGGCTAAAACATGGGCAATATCATTTTCTTGAAAGAACCTCATTTATTTATTTTTACATAATACCATTTTTCCATATTTACTGAGGTATGTTGGAAATAAAAAGTAGATACAGGGTCTGGTAGAAGTAACACCTGCTTGAGTGTAGTTAGTAGGGTAATAATATGAGTGTAATAATTTGTAGTTTTAATTTGAACATTTCACCTAAAATGTCATATGGTGTGCTTGAGTGTGATATTGTTGTTACAGAATTACATGCTTACGATCTTGTGGTTCACAGGCCCGCGCTCAATCCACTGAGCTACACCAGGCAGGGCTACATACTTACGATCTTTTAATAAAAAAATTTGTAATAAAAGGGGTGTTGTTTCTGCCAAACCCTGTATATTTAATTGATGTTTTAATATATGCATACATTGTGAAATAAGAACAACAATCAAGCCAATAAACATATCCACCACCTCAAATAGTTATCCCTTTCCACTTTTTTTAATGTGGATGAAGTTGGAGGACATTATGCTAAGTGAAATAATCCAGAAACAGAAAGACAAATACTGCATGATCTCACTTGTATATGGAATATAAAATAGCCAAACTCATAGAAGCAGAGAGTAGAATGACAGTTTTCATTCTACTTTCAAAGGAATCTATGCCCCACAATGTTCACAGAAGCATAATTTACAATAGCCAAGTGCTGGAAGCAATCTAAGTACTCATCAGTAAATGAATGGATCAAAAAACTATGGTGCATTTACACAATGGAATTCTATGCAGCAGAAAGAAAAAAGGAGCTACTACCCTTTGCAACAGCATGGATGGAACTGGAGAGCATTATGATAAATGAAACAAGCCAGGTGGTGAAAGACAAATATCATATGATCTGACCTATAAGTGGAACCTAATCAACAAAACAAACAAGTAAAGGGGGGTGGGAAGGGATGGGAGTAATAGACAGAAAACTGTACTTGAAAAATAATTAAATAAAAAATTGGAAAAAAAATAAAGTTTCATATAATAATGAAAAAAAAAACAAGTAAAATACAACCATAGACATTGAAATACAGAACAAACGGACAGTTACCAGAGAGGAGGAGGGAGAGGAATAACAGGGGAAGGCCTGTCAAAGAACATGTATAAAGGACACACAGATAAAGCCAAATGGGGGTAGGTTCCAGGGTAGGAGGCGGGGATGGGTGGGGCAGGGGGCATGGTGTCATAAAAATGGAGACAACTGAACTTGAACAACAATAAAAATAATAAAAGTCTGTTCATTTTTACATTACAAATTGGTTAGACTTCTAGATTAACAATCACTTTCTTTCATTATCTGAAGCAATGATTTCATTGTCTCCTTGCTTGTCTTACTGCTTTTGAGAAGAGTATTCCTGTCTAATGGTCTGTCATTGTTTTGCTGGTAATCTTCCTTCCTCTGCCTGCTCTTAATATTTTTCCCTTTTTCATTTGCAGTTTCATTGTTGTATGTCCACAAGTAGTCTCAGTTCTATCTATTTAACAAGTCTCTTGTGACTTATTATCCTCCCAAAGTCCTAGCATTCATATAAATAAATTAGAAAAATACTTGACTATTGCCTGATCTCTGTTGTATTTTCTCTTTCTGGAATTTCTACTACATGTGTATTGAAATGTCTTCTTTTATCCTTCATGTCTCCTGATATACCTTTCACATTTTCTATTTCTTTGTATCTCTGAAATAAACTCTGGATAATCTTTAAGTATACTGTCTTCTAGTTCAAAAGTTCTAAACATTATACACAGCTGTGCCTAATATGTTGTGATTTTAACCTTAAAAGCTGTCAGTTATTTATGGAAGTGCTATTTGGTTCTTTTTCAGATATACCATCTTTTTTGAATCATAAGATGCACCTAGGTTTTAGAGGAGGAAAATAGAAAAAATTTTTAAAGCAAAAAATGTGGTAAAATATTTAACAACATCAATAACATTTCACCAATGTAAATGTAAACAGAACTCAACAGCAGCATTAACAACCATTATTCCTCCCAAATTTTGGGAGGGGAGGAAGGTGCATCTTATAGTCCAAAAAATACGGTACTTGTTCCCTTTCTATTTCATATTGTCTTGCTATTTCTTATGGCTTTAATTCTAATTAAATATTAAATCATCATAAAATTTATTTTATAGTTTCTCAGATTAGTTTAAAATCTCCTGAGTGGATAGAGGAATGAGGGAAGGAAGTGAAGCCTCCATTATTGCTGTGTGTGCTGGTTCTCGCTCATAATGGATTGTTTCTTCTTGTATTTTTAAATTTTGAATTGTAAATCTTTATCTGTTGCATTTTGTATGAAGAAATTGTGGATCACCTGGACCGGAGGCACATCCCTTCAGGATGAGTTTGTAATTGCCAGTGTTCAGGGATAGCAGCCACTCACCCTGAGCCCCATGCTAATTTTTTAGCATAGAGTTTCTTGAATCAGGCAAATGACACGTAGCTTTTAACCCAAATTCACATGTGGTGCAGACCTAGGGTTTTGAATTTATATATAGCAAAAAAAATTATCTTGTCATATTACTAGACTGTTGACCATACTAATTTGTTTCTTTTCCTATCATTTGTTATTTAGCTCTTTGGCAGTTCCAGCTTTAACCCTATATCTTACTTGAAATTGTTTGCCTTGTTTGATTCCAAGTCCTGATCTCCTACCTTCAGGCGGATGTTAAAAACATTTAATTTTTAATTAAATGTTTTTTAACATTAAAAAACATTTAATTAAAAACATTTAATTAAACCTTTATTTTTTTCTTATTTACAATAATGGTCTTGTTGCATTCAGATATGGCTTCTGTAAGAGGAACAGGAAGGTTTCCTTAAGAATACTCCACCAGCAGTGGTGAGCAGTTCTAGAAAACAAGAACATAAAAATACTCAACTCTTAGAGTTCTGATATGCACAACCCCCTACCATCTCTATCCCTGATATAGTTACAGCATTAATTCATGTATTTCCTGCTCTGGCTCTTAGTTTTCACAATTTCTAACACCAGAAGCTATGATCTCAACTAAATGCACAAAAGATTTTTTTAAATCCAACTCAGTATTACTAGGTAGGTATTCATTACAAGAATATTTTGAAACCTCTTTATCTACCATTATGCTGCAGTCAAAGTCTAGTTGTCTATTTTGGTTGTCTGTCACTCACAGGAGACTCACAGGTGCCCCCAGTTAAAACTAGTGTCAAGACTTCATGGATTATGTGGCATGGGCACCCCAGGCATTAATAGCAGAATGTTCAAAGGCACTAAATTAAAAAGAGTGTATGCTATTTTCTGGGAATAGTCCAGTGTGGTTTATGTTTTCATTGTAGGTAGAGGAAGCTATGACAGGTGCCAATAATTATGGTTATTTCATGCCATAATAAAGCATTTGGATTTACCTATCAATGAATAACATTGAATCCATGAAAGAGATTTAGCAATGGAGTGTGACAATCAGATGTGTTATAGGTTGATCACTTCACTTTTCCAGGGGCTGGATTGAGTGTGACAGAAAGGGGATGTGGGGAGACCAAGACAATGACCACCACAGTCCAGGAAACAGTCAATTTTCAGTCAGCCTGTGTTCAGGACCACAGTTTGACCCCTACATTACTACAGCACTGAGAAGATATTTTCATAGAAATGTGTCGTGTACATGTATACCAACTATGACTTCTCCCAAATTAAAAAAAAACAACAACGCAGTAAGTCATTAATTCCTGCCTAATGGAGTCAACAAAGCAATCCACTATTCCATAGCTCCACTCCAAATAAAATATCAAGCCCTTATGAATTATATTAATTTTCTCAATGGCATGAAAAGAAATTAAATTAAAATAAATAAAAGAGAAGAAAAGAAAACTACTGGGACAACCTGAGTCAGAAAAGTAACTGCATGCTTGTCTGTGAAAACAGCGCTCGCTTCATTTGGGGGACCTTCGGCTAAGCCGTATGGCTATCCTGGCATCCGCTGCATCACTAAATCAATTGCTTGTATGGAAAATTAGCACTTTCTATGAGTGAATTCATAGGGTTTGAGAGTTCTGCCTCCCATCGAGTTACTCTAAGACCTAAAATAAAATTCCTCCTTATATACAAATGTATTGTCTTTCCTTAAGTAATGCATAATGGATAATTTCTGTAGGAGAAAGGATGGCTGTCGAGATCAGTGTGTTTTCTGAAGCTCCCATCTATTCTCTGGTGAATACCTTTCAGCACATATTCAGGCTTGCCTTTCTCAGGCAATTCCCTAGGTTGTCTGATGGCACAGAGATCTAGTAGTGTCTAAAGCCCTTTCAGTCTCTTCAAGCAGTGACTGAAGACAGGGTGAGTCCACACCACTCAGCTCAGAAGGGACAAAGGTATGTAAAATATACCCATGTAGGCATAATATGACATTTTCTTTCAAACAGTATGCACTTGTGGTCTGCCACATATTTCAAGAATACTTTCTACTTCATTTGGACAAGGTTCTTTTCAGTAAATGAGCTGTATAAACATGCAATGAATAGGATGAGATTGATAAGGTATTAAGAATTAGTAAGCAGCCTACTCATGTCACCATCTACATACTGTTTATTCAGCTAAGAGTAGTGTAATTGTTTTATTTTTACTTTTGCAGAAAAGAAAAACACACTTTTAATTTCTAATCCTTTTTTATCCATTCATGATTTCTAAGGTTCATGAACACTTCTCTTTTTTTCTTATTTACAATAATGGTCTTGTTGCATTCAGATATGGCTTCTGTAAGAGTAACAGGAAAGTTTCCTTAAGAATACTCCACCAGCAGTGGTGAGCAGTTCTAGGAAAGAAGAACATAAAAATACTCAGCTATCATGACAATTATGGACAAAAATCTGGTACTGGGGTCACTCTTGTGCAGCAGGCTGTTTTCAGTGAATGTGGAGTCATTGCCTACTACTCTTTCTTCTGGACAAGTGGTTTTCAGTAAGTGCCATCTGTTGACCCTATGAGTTCCCTATCTTTTGTGCATTCATTTGTCAATAATGTATTGCACTCTTAGTATTTACCATGCTCCAGAGGCAATCTAACAGGAAAGTTTGAAGCAAAAGCCCTGTAGCTGGGCAGTCAGGCCAGGTTCAAATTCTGACTCAGGCAATTATTGCTTTGTGACCCTGGGCAATTTGCTTAATTGCTGTGCCTTGCTCTATTCATCTGTAAATTGGAGGATAATAATACCTCTTAGGGTTATTTGTTAAGATTGATCACTTAATATATAGTCAATTCTTAGAAACTTCACAAACACTAACACACTGGTTACCATTGCCAGACACTGTGGTAAGCCCTGAGGATATGCTTGTCAGAGTTCCTATTCTCAGGATTCTCAAAATCCACTTGGGGAAACAGATGTCTAAACTGTCATAACAATAAAGTATTGGCAAGTGTTTTGAGGTGAAAGTGCAGGGGATTATGCAAACCCCTATGAGGAGGACCTAATGAATTCATGGATGACTTCTGGAGGATCACTGGAGTTACGTGACTGTATGTGCATGTGAGAAGACATGAACGTGTTGGGTTCAGTGGGGAGTTCAGGCAAACAGAAGCTCATGTATCAAAATCTGAAGGGGATCTTGACATGGCGCAGGGTAGGCAATGAGAAAGTTTTACTGGGCTAGACATAAATTGTGAAGGATTATGGCTTCTGGGGAACATGTAGGGATAAGGGCAAGAAATGAAAATGGAGAGGTAGTAGATAATGCAAAGCCTTTGAAGACTTGTAAGAACAAGCAAAATCTGATTAGCTTTTAAGAGTCATATGATCTCACATTTAAGTGAAAACTAATCAACAAAACAAACAAGCAAGAAAAATGGAAACATTGAGATTAAGAACAATCTGACAGTAACCAGAGGGGAAGTGGGAGGGGATAATGGGTGGGAAAAGGGGAAAGGGGGGAAGGGTTTTCAGGAACAACTATAAAGGACACATGGACAAAACCAAGTGGGGGTGGAAGCAGGGGAGGGAGGTGGGGGTGGCTGGGGTGGGGAGGGAGTGGTGAGGAGTAAATGCAGACAACTGTACTTGAACAACAATAAAATATTTTTTAAAAAAACCAGCAGTAACCAGAAGGGAAGGGGGAGGGAAATAATAGGAAAAGAAGGGAAAGGGTCAGCAAGGAACATGTATTAAGGACCCACGGACAAATCCAAAGCAGGAAAGGACTGAGGGTGGGGCAAGGGAAAGTGGCAGTGGGAAAATGGAGACAACAGTATTCGAACAATAATAAAAAATGATTAATGAAAAATAAAACTAGAATGTATGTAAAAAAAATCTAGCATTCCTCCTGCTTCTTCTATATGAATTCTAACAAAGGACAAGCAAATGGGGATGTTTGTTTCTTTTTAATATTATTTTAGCTAATAAGTAAAGAAAAATGAAAATTAATTTTTTTAATTTTAAAAAAAATTTTTTATTTATCTTTATATATAGCCATTCAAACGGAAGAATGGATTTAAGCAACAATTAGTGACTACTTATAAAATAAGGTAAAGTCAGACATTATATCTGCTGGTGGAAGAACCCACACCATCTATGAACTACTATTGCCAAAGAATAAAAAAGTTGAATACAAATCTGACTACCAAATTACAGGAAATAAGGAGACTGAGCAATATTTTGGACACTACGTAGCTACAGTAAGAAAAAAAATGACTAGAAAACTCTTTTGAACAAATATCCATTTTCTTCTGCAAATAAATGTCAAAGACATAAAGGAAGTGAGTGGGAATATAAATATTGTTTCATTTATATGTATATAAAATGAAACAAGAGGTAAAATTTCAATGTTATGGACCATCCTTGGAGTCTGATTCAAACAAACAACTCAAAACATAAGCCAATAGGGAATTTGAACACTGAACATGCAATGACTTTAAATAATTGTTTTAGATGTAATGATATGGCCATGTTAAAAATAAAAGAATGTTCATATTTTAGAGATGCACCCTGAGACATTTATAAATAAAATGCTATATAGAATTTATTTCAGAACAATCCAGTGGGTTGGGCACAGAAATGGAATAAGAATGTCCATTTGTTGAAAATATTAACATTCAGAATTGTGTGCATAATAGTTCATTTTCTTATTACTTCTATTTTTGTATTTGTAGCGTGCTTTTTAAATTTTCCACAATAAAAATAAATACATTTAGTATATTTTTATAGTATGCTTTGTTGGTAACCATAGTGATTAATAATGATGACAAAGTGCCTTTCATTTGAGTGCTGTGTTGTTTTGGTCCCTGTAAATACACTTCAAATGCATTATTTCTCTGAATTTCTGTAGTAAGCATGTAATATTTTTATGATTATTCCCATTTGTTTGATTTCAAAGCCTTTACTCTTTCAACTATTTACCTTTCTGCCATTCTATCTAATTAGTAGTGGAAGGTAACAAAAATGTCAGTTGCAACTTTATTAGTGAATAAGTGCTTTTAATACTGATTGTTAATAATTATTCAATTATAACATTTACTATTGCATGTCAAAATTACTTCTCTCCTGTCAGACATAGTAAGCCCTCCTTTGTTACTATTAGAAATATGAGACTGTATGAAGCAGCCTTATATACAAGTCTTGGATCTGCACCCTTGGTATTTTTAAGGAGAGTTTTAGGAGAGATATTATTAGACATAACTATTTTAAAACTTTTTTTAAAAATTATTTTGATTGGTTTTTTTAAAAATATTTTATTTATTTATCTTTAGAGGGGAAGGGAAGGAGAGAGGAAAAGAAACATCTATGTATGGTTGCTTCTTGTGCATCCCCTGCTGGGAACTGGCCCCTGCCGGGAACTGGCCTGCAACCCAGGCATGTGCCCTGACTGGGAATCGAACCGCAACCATGTGGTTTGCAGGCCCGCGCTCAATCCACTGAGCTACACCAGCCAGGGCTCTATTTTAAAACTTTTGATGTATATTATCAAAATGCTTTTTAGAAAAATTTTGCCAGGTTCCCCTAGTTGTTCATAGCAATTTTAGCATTATATATGGAGTTCAGTCTACTTTGGTTCCATTAGTAATCTCATTTTTTTGAAAAAAGCAAAATTAAAACCAGAGATGAAAAATGCCATTTCATTTGTATGTTAATTTTCATTTACTTGATTAGTAGCGTCAGATATTTTAAATATAAATTCATTTTTATGTGAAAAAAAGGAGACTAACAGTAACCAGAGGGGAGAGGGCTAATGGGGGGAAATAGGGGAAGGTCCAGCAAAGAACATGTATGAAGGACCTATGGACAAAGTCAAAGGGAGTAGGTTCCAGGGTGGGAGGTGGGGATGGGTGGGGCAGGGGGCCGTGGTGGAGTAAAAATGGAGATAATTGTACTTGAACAACAATAAAAAATTAAAAATAAAATTTAAAAAAAGAGTTTGAGCTTTTCCCTGAAAGCAATGAGAAAGCCCTGAAGGTTTCTAAGCAAGGAAATTATATTTTTAAGTAATAGAAATATCATTTAAGCTAAAGGGAAAAGTCTATCATGTATTTATTTATTTTTAGGGTTATTTTTATTATTGTTTTATTTAATTCTTGTTCAAGTACAGCTTTCTGTCTTATATTCCCAACCCTGCCCGCCCCCCCATGCTCCCCACCTCCCTCCCATTTCCGCCCCCCACCCTTAGTTATTGTCCATGTGGCATTTATACTTGTTCATGTGAGTCCATCCCCTTTTCCCCTGTGATTCTCTATCATTTACTTTTAAAAAGCATTGATTTATTAAATGTTTAAAGTATGCTAGGACCTGTCCTAGACTTGCAGGGTACAAGAGAAAACAAAATTTTAAAAAATACCCAGGTATTATAAGTTTTGAGTAGAGGAAAGGGAGAAAGACAATAAGCATACTAAATTATACATATATATGATATATTTGCATATACACATTATATGTATTAGATAGTATATAATATCATATAAAATGATAGAAGCACCATGAGAATTAAGACTGCTGGGGGGTGGCAAGGAGTTTTGAAATGGCCTCATTTGAAAAAGTGACATTTGAGCCAAGCTTTGATGGTGAGTAAGCCGTCTACAGGGAAAGGGTCATTCCAGGAAGAGAGGATGACCATTGAACGGGTTCTGAGGCAGAAGTGCATCTTACAAAACAGAATAAAAGCTAAAGAGATTAGAATGCAGTAAGCCTGGGGCTATAGGACTTGAAGGAGAGATAATGACAGGGTGTGGAACCTTTGTAGGTCTTGGTGCAATTGGCTTTGAAGACCAGAGGAACCTTTGAAGGGTTTTGAATACAGGAGTGATCCAATCTGACTTACATTTCAACAGAATCATCCTGACCATTGCATTAAGAATAGATGGTGTAATGACATGTGAGCAAGGAGACCAGTAAGAATATTACTGTAATAATTCAGGTGAGAAATGAGGGTGACTTTGAACTCAGTGGCAGCACTATCATACAGACTCACGCCTAAAATGTGTTTTGCTCAGGTAAAGAGTTCAAATGAAAAACCACACATGTTAAATATGAGATACTTTACCTTCCTATTTTACAAATATGCCTTTATCCTGAGATTTTTGATGTATAAATATATACATTTTATTTAACTGAACATTGAAACAATATTAAATATGACTAAATTTATATATGATTGTCTGTGTCTGGGTGTTGGGTTAGTGATTGACAGTGTATGAGTGACTAATAACATAAAACATATATAATTTACATTTTACTAGGTCTAGTCTATAAAATTTTACTGGCTTTATTTTAGCAAATATTTTACATTATATTTATTCTATTCATGACAATGCCAGATTAGAAATTCTTTCTTGCATCATTGTAGTGTTAATAGAGTATTAATAATTTCAATTTGGAAAAAAATTTATCTGTGAGATAGTGGCCACTGGAATTATAAATAAAATTGTTAAACAAATACTTAAGATTCATATATTAGCCATAGATTTTACTTACATTCAAATAGTGTAATGCAGTGCATTTGACAAATTTTCATTATTGTAGAAAATATTACACTATATTTAAATTTCATCATTTAATTCTCTACAACTAATGTCACAAATGTCACAAATATTTGATGTCTAGATGTACACTATAATTTAAAGAATTGAGATCATGCTTCTCCTAAGTTATGTGGAAATTTGAAGAAATTTACATTTTAAATTTAAACAAATGTGAATTGTTTAATATGACAAAGCATTCTTCAGCTTCCATGTGCAATTGTTGGTGAATACTGAACTAATTCATAACTCCCTTCAGTTAACACAAAAGGAAGCAATAAAATGGACACAGCACTACTGGGAAATAATATCTTATTCAACATTCTACTGCATTTATGCTATTAGAAAAGAAGGGTTTGATAAGTTGATTTGCTCCTTTCATTATCTGGGAACTTCTACCTCCCAAATCTTCCCCACAGTCTCATGCAGTGCCCATCTTAAAATTCAGCAGCTATACAAATTGTGAGTCTTCAGAGCATTTGGATAGTTATTTATGTATTTTTTCAAGAATACAGAATAAGTGATGTGTTTTTCTGGTTTCTGAATAATATTTATCAGGAAAATGGAAGTTTAGAATTACAGATCACATTTTGAGAGTGACATGTTTGTACGCTGATGGGCATGATCTAGTAGCATGGAGAAATATGATAATGTGGGAAAGAACAAGGAGAGCTACTGGAGCAATGTCTAGAAAAAGTGAGAAAGAATGACAGCTAATGCATAAATCAGAACAAGTGGCTTAGATAGATGCATGTATGCTGATCTATAGTAGTGGGTGGGGACGTGGAAAGTGTGGGGGAAGATGCTGGTAGGTGAATGGATGCCATGGTGGGAGTATGTGGAACCTCTCTTCTGACCACTGCAAATTTCTCAGTCAGCAAGCTCACCAGCCGATAGTAAGGGTGCGGTAGGCAGTTTTAGAAGCTTAAAGACAGACAGGACAGCCCTGGCTAGTGTAGCTCAGTGGATTGAGTGCCGGCCTGCGGACCACACGATCGTGATTCGATTCCCAGCCTGGGTTGCAAGGCCAGTCCCCAGCAGGGGACTCAGGAGAGGCAACCATACATTGATATTTCTCTCCTCTCCTTCCCTTCCCCTCTAAAGAAAAATAAATAAAATCTTTTAAAAAAAAGACAGACAGGACATAGTATAAAGTATGAATGTTGGAGAGTGACAGAATGCACAGATTATGTTGTTTCCATTTGAGGATACTGGGCATGAATTGAAAGTTATTCCAGAGTCATGGAATGAACTTACTGCAAAGCATGGCTGTGTGATTTTATCTAGCCATACCCAGTTGCATATAAACTGGTACACAATAGGAAGCAGTTGGATTTAACTAGGTTATTGTTTTTCCAAGAGGATACAACAAAGCAAGAGAGGGGCAAGGAAATTGAGGGTATATGCAAAGAAGAGATTTTAATGTTTGACTCTGGCATTTTCCTGATCAAGGAGAGAACATGAGGGTTGATGAATGGTGACAAAGCTGGTAGAACACTTGTCCAGATGAGTTGAAGATTTATCTGAATTGGTGTAAGAGAAGGGAGCAGATGGACAGATAGGTGGTGATAGACAGAGTGATCATTGAAATTGAGTTTATGAAGAGCTTCAGCATTACTTAAGACCAAACTGAAGGTATGACTATGAGAATAAGTATCTGAATGAAAGACCAATATCACTGGAGGAGAAAGACTGAAGGAATTGAGACATTGGAATGTTGTAGTTTCATTTATGTCTATTATGAAATTATTAAAAATCAAGACAGGTGTAGTTTTAGAGAAAATGCCAACGCATGAGGAAATAACTTCTACGGTAAATGACAGGAATGGCCCCAAGGGGCCATGAGAAATTACAAAAATGTGGCACAGTGAGTAATTTTGCCTGAGGATATGAGAATGAGAACTGACAGTGTTTAGGAAAAAGGACAGGAGAATGGTCTGGAAACAGTAATAAGGAATCAAAGTGAAGAGCCACCTCACCTCCAGCTTTAGCGTTTAAAAAGACAAAAAAAAAACAGAACAGAACAGAACAAAACAAAACAAACCAACTAACCAGCCACCCAAACCAAAAACAAACAACAACAAAAACAAAAGCCAAAACCCAGTGAGGTGACTACCAGAAAAACGGAGGTAGGGAGAGGTAGAAGAAGGTAAATGGTGATGGGAGGAGACTTGACTTGGGGAAGTGAAAACACAATGCGGTATGCAGATGATCTATTATAGAATTGTACCCTGGAAACCGACATACTTTTATTAACCAATGTAACCCCAATAAATTCAATAAAAAAGACAGTAGGAAAAACATGAGGCATAGTATGAGAAAGCAGCAGGAGAAGCAATGTTCTCAGGGGGAAACTAGGTTTTGTTTAGAGCAAGGGGAAAAGGGAAATTTCAGAAAAGAGATAAAGCTTATGGTGGGTTTTGCTGATGATGGGAGTGGTGAGTTTCAGGAAGCATAGCGGAATGTTTATAGGAGTCGGGGAAATGGTCAGAGAAACAAACAGGGTGGAGGTGTTGATGCAAAATGATGTGGGATTTAAAATTTCCCCTCAATAACTGCGTTCATTTTAATTTGCTGAATCATTGAAATGAAAAAAATTAAAAATACATTCAGATTCCAGCTGTCACAAGGCTCTTTCTAGTTTACTGTCCAAAAAAAAATGTGGAGCTTGAGTGGCAGGGAATTTAATATAATAGCTACTTCATGATAGCAGAATGCTTAGTGGGAGGAGACTGAACTGGGAATAGGAAAACTTGGCCTAGCTGTGTCGCCATTTATTTGGCTCTCAATTTCCTCAAAATAAGTGGGTTGCCATGAACTTAGGTATAAGAGTGAGGGCTTAGACATAAATTTAAAAAGCATTTATTGAGTGATTATTATGTACAAGGATTACTAGTAGAAAGCAGGATTGAGAAAGATAAGTCACACCACACAGTCTGCTACCTAATTATTTCACAAGTGTAAAATGTGCTTTTTCATAAGAAAATAGTCAGAATTTCCTCATGAAAGTGCTTAGAATTAGAAAAAACCTTTGGAGGGGTGGGGCAGACAAAGCAGCTGTACCCATTCTGGCTGGCAACCACTTTAATCCATGACAAAAGTTTGACTGAAAATTTAGATATCAGTTACCAATTAGTTGAAAATTAACATGTTAACTGATAATTGGGGGCTTGGTTGATAATAGACCAACTTTTGAAGACTCCTAACAAATTTGCATTGTTCAAGTGTGGGAAAGGGGCAAAACATCGTGGTTACTCTCTTCCATTTCCTATCCAGTCATTTCATTGCTTAGAAATGGAGAAAGTTTGACGTAGTCCCATTTGTTTACTTTTCTCCTTTATTTCCCTTGCCCTAAAAGATATATAGGCAAAAACATTGCTACATGGGATATCTGAAATTTTACTGCCTATGTTTTCCTCTAGGACTTTTATAGTGTCATGGCTTATATATGTCTTTTATCCATTTTGAGTTTATTCTGGTGTATGGTGTAAGTTGGTGGTCTAGTGTTATTTTTTTTTCTGCTCATAAGTGTCCAGTTCTCCCAACACCATTTATTGAAGAGGCTATTGTTACTTCATTGTGTGCTCCTGCCCCCTTTGTCAAATATTAATTGACCATAGAGACTTCAGTTTATTTCTGGGCTCTCTGTTCTGTTCCAGTGATCTATGGGGAATGCAGACTGGTGCAGCCACTGTGGAAAACAGAATGGAATTTCCTCAGAAAAACTAAAAATAGAACTGCCTTTTGACCAAGCAATTCCACTTTGGGGAATATACCCTAAGAATCCTGAGTCACCAGTTCAACAAAACCCATGTACCCCTATGTTCATAGCTGTACTATTTACAATAACCAAGTGCTGAAAACAGCCTAAGTGCCCATCAGTAAATGAATGGGTCAAAAAACTGTGGTACATTTACACAATGGAATTCTATGCAGCAGAAAGAAAGAAGGAGCTCCTACCCTTTGCAACAGCATGGGTGGAACTGGAGAGCATTATGCTAAGTGAAGTAAGCCGCTCAGTGAAAGACAAATACCATACGATCTCACTTACAAGAGGAATCTAATGAACAAAATAGAACCACAGGCATGGAAACATGGAGCAGACTGAAAATAACCAGAGGTGGGGAGGGGGACAATGGTGGAAAGAAGGGGAAGGGACTAGCAAAGAACACATATGAATGACCCATGGACATGGACAACAGTGTGGGAATTGACTGTGGGAGTGGGGAGTGGGGTGGGCAGGGGAGGGCAAAAGGGGAAAATTGGGACAACTGTAATAGAACAACAATAAAAAATGATTTAAAAAGGAAGTAAACTGTGATTGAAAAATAAAATAAAATGCAAAAAAGAAAAAAGAAATAAAGAAAGTGATGTTTTTCAGAATTGAGGGATAGAATCCAATTGGACATCAGCCCTTTTTCTATTGGCTTAATGCTTCAACTGCTTTGACACATTTCCTTCAAAGGCTATTGAAAAAAAGAAAAAATAATATAAATAAGAAAATAGAATATAGATAAAAAAAGGTGCTAAACCCTGTCCTAGAAGAAACATAACTTTCTGGAAAACGAGAACAAACAAACAATAGCAAATGACACTGACAATTTCTATTTCATTGCAGCTTTAATTCAGATACATAAAACATCACATACCTTTTAGTAGTTACTCAGGCACTTTAGTCAATAGGTTGACAGGTCAGACACTTAGGAGCTTAGGAAAGTATTTTGAAAGCAATTGAACAGCAAAGCTGACTTTCTGCTGCTTCATCTAATGGGAAGACCAACAGTTTCCAGTGCCCGAGTCACCACTAACAGAAGCAGAGGTTGTCTTTGAACAATGACTGAAAAGAGCTGCTGTTGCAGAGCTCAAATCATGTTCAGCTGAGAAAAGCCATAGTTTATAGGTGGAGGGCCACGTAAGACTTCAAAAGGGGGGCGGATTTTATGTGTGCTGGGTCTCAAAGAACATTTTCACAGTCAATATTTGTTCCATTTCTGATGGCTTAACCCTTTTGGGACAAGATTCTTGTCTTCCTAGGGGACTGAGAGGATCATCACTCACTGTGGCTTTGTTGGCTTTGGTCAGCCTATCTGTTTAGGGTCAGCCAGTGTAGGTCGTGGGTAGAATCTGAACTAGAAGTACAGAATGCAGCAGAAATAACACCTGCTTGAGTGTGGTTGGTAGGGTAATAATATGGGTGTGACAATTTATAGTTTTAATTTGAACATTTCACCTAAAATGTCCTATGGTGTGCTTGAGTGTGATATTGTTAAGTCACAGAAGTACATGCTTATGATTTTGTAAGAAAAGATTTTGTAATAAAAAGGGGCATTATTTGTGCCAGACCCTGCATGCTTCAGGCAAAAACACAGATGGAAAACCTTCTATTTCGTCCAGGAAGAAGACAATGCCAACATTAACAACATAGTGCATCAGCCAGTCTGCAGGGCTGACATGAACCTTGATTCATGGATTTATCCATATACAGAGCAGGGCAAAAGCAGGTTTACAGTTGTGAATATGCAAAACACAGACTTTATTCCTCTATTATTATTTATTTATTATTGTACTATTTCCACACAAACAACTGTAAACCTACTTTTGCCCCATCCTTTATTCAACAAACAGTGCTAAGCACCTATTGCTAGCAACTGGCAGGGTGGAATAACCAACAATTAACACGGAAAATTAGGAGAGAAAAGCAGGCTTATGCGGGGAAGATGGGAGAAGGTCAGGAGTTCAGCTGTGGGTGTAAAAAAATTGACATCTTTATTAACCAAGTGGAGATGTTGATTAGGCAACTGGATATATAAGTCTGGAGCTGAGGAGAGCACTTGAAGGCAGTGATATAAATTTAGAAATCATTGGCATAATTCTAGGTATTATGTAAAGGCCTGAAGCTGCATGAGATCACCTAGGAAGGGAATGTAGATAGAAAAGTTTGGAGAGATGTGGAGGAACTAGCAAGGGAGACTGAGGAGGAGTGGCCAGTGGGGCAGAAGGCAAAAACAGTGTGATTCTGGTCTGAATAGAATAGACAAATGGATCAATTAAACAAGTAGAGATTCTGTAAACCCCAAACAATGTATGTAATATAGTTCAGTATATGAGGAAGGTCATGTTACATGGTCATTACATAAATAATAATGAGATAACAGGCTACTTACTTGAGGGTAGGGAATGAAACAAAGACTTTCTACTTCACACCATACATCAACAAAAATATCCACATAAATTGAAAATAATACAATATTAAAAGTATGGAAGAAATTTAAGAAAATAAAGGAGACTATTTGTTATAATCTTGGAGTAGAGAAGACATTCCTAAGCATTAAATCAAACATATGTATTCATATATAAGGGAAAAAATTATCATGTTTGACACCATAAAAATTAAAATTTTAGGTAAGGAAAATGTACCATGATAACAACAGAAACAATAAAGTATATATAGGCAAAAATATTTGCCATAAATATGAAAAACAGAAGGTAAACATACCATTGACAATGATACACAATGAGACAAAACCTGACAGAAGCTATGTACCATCCCTTCTCCTTTTGAGGTTCAGAAAAGAGTATGGTGTTATAACCAGAAGCTGTGTATACAGATATGTGTTCTGCCTTTTACTGTTGCAAACAAACCCCATCACATCACCTCTCCGAGATAGTAATCACACCTAATTCATTGGGAAGGGAGTGCTTAATTTGAAGACATAAACCACCAAGGTGCCATTTCAGCTGTTAATGCAGGGATATTTGTCACCAGGAGACTAACTGCACCTCGACCTTCCAATGACACCTATTTACTCTGTCAATGCAGAGTCCAGAGCTCTCAGGAAGGACTTTTAACTTCTCTTCTTAGCTACCTAAGACCTTTCAAAAACAGTGAGCAATTTCTGCGGGCAACCTTATTACACAAGTCCTTACCTTCCAGCACTTAAAGCCTCTATCAATTTGCCTTGGATGCCTGCTTATAAATGTTCCTAAGTTGTAGAGTACAGCTCTCAATTGCATCATAAATTTTTCTAGGGCAGGCACCACATCTTTGACTTCTTTTGTATTTCCTCCTGGTGTTTAGTGGGTATTTAGTGGAGTTCTCTTCACACACACCATGGATGCTGTCTGACTGCCTCTGTCCACATCTCCTTCCCAGCACAACTGCAGAAGGGCAATTTTTATTGTAAGGGAGAGTAGAGTTATAGGTTATTTCCTTATAGGAAATTAATTTCCCTCTCATTTAGGGCTGTACATGCAAAATCCAAGGAGACGTTTTTTGCCTGAATTGTTTTTCCACTAAAACAATTAAGTCCGCATTTTTCTGGATGGACTTTTTATTGCTAATTCTTAGTCTACAGAAAGTTAAAGTGAGAGTTACCCTCCAACATGTGTGAAAACAAAAGAAAAAGTATTAGCCTTAATATATCTTAAGTGTTAGGTGCTTGATTGCTCTTTCCCAGCTGTACAGTGAGGATATTAGGGAAGACATACATCATTGTGTACATACAATATATTTAAACCACCATTTGGAATGCAGCAACAGACTCAGTGCCATAAAAGTATTATACTACTAAATAATTAACTAAGAAATTATGAAAAACATAATGGAGAATAAAAGGCAACTGCAAAAGCATCTATCACAACAAAATAGTTGTCTTTTGTAGTTGATTCCATTTATTTTTCTGTGACTGGAGAACAAAATATCAATTATAGGCAGATGGCCATTAGCATAATCCATAATGCCAGAAGACAAAACAATGCTTTGTATCTATCACCTTTGATTAGTAGCATAATGTTTTATTAGACTCTGTATAAATTACACTGTGTAACAGAATATGGGTTTTGACAAAGCAACAGTTTGTTTTCAATAACAGCATCTCTTTAGGAAATAAAAGAAAGGACAAAAATAGCTTCCAAATTCTCAAACACGGAGCAAAATGTAGGAGGTTCCTGATTTGCTCAAACCAAGGGCACACACTCAGTATGTATTGATCCACATAAAACAAAAGAATTGACATTTCCATGAAAATCTTCTTTAACAAGATAAAACAATTTGGGCTTTCTAACATAAAGCCAAATAGCTTAAGGGATATACCCACATTCCAAGTGTTTGAAGGAAAGTTGATACTTTTAAATTTCGTGAGCTTCGGAATTTTTGTCTTAGATTTTACCTTATGGGCCTTTGGCAGCTGCTACTCTATATAGTTTTCTTAACCTCCACTGCTCTCTACTCTACCTCCACCGGAAGGAAAAGAAGTCCAAGGCCACAAGACAACAAAGCCAAGGGAGCCTCCATTCTCAAGATTTAAACTGCTCCTGTGGCTTTGATTGGCTGACTCACAGTTGATAGCAAATCCAGGTGAACATCTTCCCTAGACAAAATCTCTGTAGGAAGAGTGGGCAAAGGCTAGAAAAAATGAGACTGAAGGTCCCTTAATTCTCCTCATGTACGAAAGTTACAACCACTATTATAACCTGCATGAAATACAGTAAAGCACCAGCAAACCGGCAAGGGGACCAGTTTTAACTGGAATCGTGTCAGCCAAGGAGATGACTGAGGGTCGAGACAGCAGAAAAGGATCTCTAGAGGAAAAGGGACTATAAGTAATGGGAGAGAGCTTTCCCAGCAGCACTCAGCAGAGACTGTTTCTTTCCTCTACCTATAGCCAACCTTAGGTAGTCATTTTGCAAATACATTTTGCAGCAAATGTATTTTACAGACGGCATTGGCAGAGCCACTTTGCACTGAGGGAGAGTTGCAGTGCCAGCACTCCACGAATCTGCAAAGATAGCAACTAGACTCATAGAAATATAAAGACAGAATGTTGAGAAGTGGCCATTGTATTGAAAATTCTCTGTGGTTAATATTTTGGAACTTAATGACTAGAACTTGCAGACCAAGTAAGGAGCCCCCTCTTGCTGTCTGGTAGTACTTCCCCTAAAAAACACCATCTTGCTCCTAATTACATTTATGGTTTTTTTCTGATCACAAGAACTATATTAGGTTATCATGGAAATTATAAAATACCTAAAAATACAAAGAAAATGGAAAATTCTACTATGTTGTGATAATACACTTTCTATGTTGACATTTATTCATCCGGACTTTTTTTTTCATCTTGAACGTATGTTGTGTGTGTTTGCGTGTGTATACCGGTGTACCTGTGTGTTGTCTATATTTTAAAACTAGCTCATATTCCAAAAATGATTCTGTCTCTTTTTAAAAGTAATGTATAAGGAGCATTTCTCATGTCATTAAGTATTCTCCAAAAATGTCATTAATGGCTGAATGGTATTAAGAGTTTCTCTCTAAGTAATGAGCATGATTATAAAAAATATTTTCCTCTATCTCTAATTATTGTTAGGAGTCATGGTTACTACAATAAGTTAGCAAAATTAAACATATGGTGTGCATTTTAGAACATGAGAGAAATGAATATTATTTTTATATATTATGATTGTGTACCTAGAAAGTCCAAACTCACCAAGTAAATCAACTATCAAAATAAGAAAATTTAGGAAGTTAGCTATAAATGAATTTTGTTTTGTACTAACAACATACAGTTAGAAGTTGAAATGGAAAGAAAAAATTCAATTCACAATGGCCACAAAATCTATAAAATACAAATGAATAAATGTTATGGGGAAAAATTTTAAGAACATATTGAAACTATATAAGTACCTGAATAAATGGATAGATACACCATGGTCTTTGGAAAGAAACACAATACTTTAAAGATGTAATATATTCTTGAATCTAAATGAAATTTCTGGTGCTTGGATTAAATTATTAAAAATATCATAGAGTATGCTTAACGTGGCATGGGATAAAATGCAGACCATGTAGCTTACATGAAGGCCATTTGGGAGGGGTTACTTCCAGGAATAAGACAAGTACCTTCCAGAGCAGTTGATGCTGAAGCACAAGGTACCCATGTAAGTTCTCATCAGTAGTGACATAAAGGCGACAGATACAGAAAACATACAAACGGCAAACCACAGGATCAGACTTATAAATTGCAAAATTCGACTTGCAATCAAGATGATTTTTCTACCTGAATAACAATCTCTATCGTTAAAAGAGCTAAGATTTGTTTATTTAGTGATAGTTGATAATAGCAATGTTGGGCAATAGAGTTAGTTAGTATAGTATATTGATTTATTTTCAACCAAAATGTGACTGGATTTTGGCAATTATAAAAATGAATTTAAAGTTCTTCAGGGGGTGAAGGGATTGAGAAAATAGGAAAAGGGGCTCATGGACATGGACAACAGTGTGGTGATTGCTGGGGGAGGGGGTATAAGGGGGATAATCGCAATGGGAAAAATACAATAAAGATTAAATAAAAATTAAAGTTCCTATGACACTAGAAACATATAAGAAGGACCAAGAAATTTTTTAAAAAGAAGATACTGTGGATGGACTTGAGCTGCCAGATATCAAATTATAATGTAGAACTGCTGTAATCAATAGTAGTATTGACAAAAGAATAGAAAAATGAATGAGTGAAACAGAGAATCAAAGAGCAGAAACAAGTATATACAGGGATGAAATATATTAAAATGTATGCCATCAAAGAAGTGAGGATCTCTGGCTGGTGTGGCTCAGTGGATTGAGTGACAGCCTGCCAGTTCAATTCCCAGTCAAGGCATATGCCTGGGTTGCAGGCCAGGTCCCCAGTGGAGACCACGTGAGCCGCACCGCAACCACACATTGATGTTTCTGTACTTTTTTTTCTCCCTCCTTTTCCCTCTCTCTGAAAATAAACAAATAAATAAATGTTTAAGGTGAGGAAACAAAGAACTATTTAATAATCCAATTGGATCCACTGGAATACCTTTGTCATAAAATAAATTTAAATTCTTACCTGCATATATTTTGTAATAATTAAAAATAAAATGGAAAAACAGAGGTAGTAAGGTGATAATATTTTGTAAATTCAGTATGGGTGAGTGCTGCCTAGCAAGATATGTCTGGAAGGATAAAATTAAAATGTGCATATGATTTCACTCATCTGTGGGATATAAAACTGAAAGCAACAAATGAACCAACAAGAAAAGTAAACAAACAAACACTCGTAGACACAGACAACAATATGGTGGTTACCAGAAGGAAGGGGAAGAGAGATAGTAAAAGGTAAAGGGGTCAAATATATGGCGACAGGAGACCTGACTTTGGGTGTTGGGCACACAATGCAATATACAGATGATGTACCATAGAAATGTACACTTGAAACCTACATAATCCTATTAATCTATGTGACTCCAATAAATTTAAATTTTAAAAAATATTGGCCAAAAATTAAAATATTTACTTTAACTGATAAATATTAAAATCTTCTATACATCCAAAGATTACATAACTAAATTTAAATTAAAAAGTGAGGATAAAACATTTTTGAATTTTAATGGACAAAACATTCACACCTCTATTGCACAAAAGTCCAAAATTCCTGCCAATTAATAATTTATTACAGAAACTATAATTAATATAATATAGAAGGCAAAGAGTGTGAATATACTATTTACAAAAATTTTTAAACTAGTCAATAGACATGTGGAAGTATGTGCAACCTCAGTAGTTATCAAGGAAATAGAAATTATAATACCAAAGAGATAATGATTTTTTGAAAATTAGAGTGGAAAACTTAGAAGGTTCAATTGATGATACCTACTGCTGGAGAGGGTACAGAAACAGGGCAATATCTTGCCCATGTTCACAGGAGTAGAAATTTGCTCTAACCCTTTTGGAAGGTAATTTGGCAGTAACTATGAACATTGTAAGAGTTCACACCTTTGATCAAGCTATTTCACTTATAGGAATCTACCCCACTGGCAAAACGGCATAAATGCACAATGCTGAGATGCTCATTATAGCATCTCTGAGTTTCCTAGACATTGCGAAAACACTTGGAACAATTTGTCTTCCTAAGCCAAGATAATTGACCTTTAAAGTTTTCACCAAAAGCAGGCCTATCTGAATAATGCTATCAGACTTGCACAACCCCTATTTAACCAAGGTCATTCATCCTTTTGTAAAACATATTAAAGTACATTGAGCTTCATAGAAACACATTCTTAATATCCCAGCCATAGTCATGGGCAATAGGGGCAGACAAAAAATGTGTTCACTCTGGTCTGTCCTATTGGTAGATCTTTTGATCCAGCTTCATTTTTTAAATTCTCTCCCTATGCATAAATATTTATGTGACATCAAAAATCTATGATAATGCATGCTATGTAGTTCTGGTCTTCCACCTATTTTCTTACTGCCCAGTTGGCAAAGATGTAAGATGACCTCAACTATTAAAGCTCTTTAATAATGCTTTCGGTAAGTTACTTTGTATAATTAATTATATTACAATATCACTGAAGGAATTGGCAATTATAGTTTAAATGTGGAATATGGGAAGGAGAAAGACATAAAGCATCCACTCAGGTATTTTTGGTATTAAATTTCTTCTCCAAATATTTGTGATGCACACTTTGCATCAGGCACCATTTATTCATTCAACAGATTGTTATGGAGCATCTACTAAGGCAGGGACTGTCCCAGAAACCAAGGACACAACAATGAATAATACAGATGATGCAGTTTTCACTGTTTTAGAAACTTTTTAGCCCTTATATACAAACTCCCTACATAGAGGTTTTTCCAGCATGTTTCAAGGGGAAAAAATTCCACAGAACCTTCCAAGGCACGTCCATAGAGCTGCACGTTGTTTTAGCTTTTGTTTATTCAATCAGCACATATCAATGAATGCCTACTTTGATTCAGGCACTGCTCTAGGCACTGGAGAAACATCAGTAAACAAGAAAACAAAGTCTTTGTCCCCATGGGAATTGTGTTCTAAAAACAAACAAGACTATTTCAAATATGGATAAGCGGCAAGAATAAAATAAAAGTAATTGGGAGGTAAGGGCTACAAGCGAGGTGTTTTGTGGAGGCGACATCTGAGCTGTGACCTGAATGGCCAAAAGGAAATGGATGTAGAAACATACAGATGAAGAGCTAAGGCTATATCTTTCTAGACAGAGGAAACAGTTTCTGCCAGAATGAATGAACTTGAGGTGTTCTAGAAACAGGGAGGAGCAAAGTGATCAGTGGAGACAGTGATAAGAGATTATTTCAGAGAGATGTCAGGAAGTCAGGCCATGCTGGACCTTGTGAGGTAAGATAAGGAGCATGACTTCTATTATATGGTAGAAAGCAGCTGGAAGGTGTTTAACAGAAGACTGATGGAATAAGATTTATGTTATTTCGGAAGATGACTCTGGCTGCTCTTTAGAAAATTGACTATATGGAAGTAAGGGTGGAATCAACATTGCATTATCCCAGATGAGAGGTAATGGTAGTTCGGACCAGAGCAGAAACAGCAAACATGGTACAAAGCTGTTAAATTCTTCATATATTTTGAAGATATAGTTTTTTAGCGACATCAAAACCACTTTCAAGTTTGTTATTTCACTACAAGGACTCATGGGACTCCAAATTTATCTAATATTAATGGTAAGGTTTAATACATCAAAGGGAAAAAGCAACAAGAAAAGGCATGCATTGGGAAAAATTCAGAGAGGCTAAACACAGGCTTCAAAGTCCTTTCCCATCTGGGAACTCTCAGAACATTCTTTCTGTCTAGCAGTGAACCACAGGGTCAGGGGTGGAATCTGTTGGTCTGGGAAACCCATTTGAGTCTTTGGGCACAAGGCTTTTATTAAGAGTTGGTCACATAAGCACATCACCCTACATAACCAGCCATGGCAATGGAAATTCGGAAGCCCAACAATGAAACCAGGTGCATATCATTAATCTTGATGTTTATGCAAAGCAACCTGACAAATTAGTATAGCACAGTCCATTTCTCCAGGTGAACACAATTAAATCACTTGTCACTAACTTGAAGAACATTCTAAGGGTCACTTATCCAAGGGTTGACCAAGGGTGAATCATGGTTCTAGGGTCCTGTGGACAAGCAAAAAATAAGAAAATAGATTGGCTGTATTAACTCTTTCCTCACATAGAACCAAGAATTCCTAAGTAATGAGATCTGGTGTATGTAACAAAGAGGTCACGAAGTCTGTGGCCTAAGTAACTGGAATAATGAAGCTAAAATTTCTGAGATAGTGGAGAATGTGGAACAGTCCGCTTTAGTGGGCATGGGGGAAGATTGGAAGTTTAGTGTAGACATGTTAAGTTTGAGATGCTCATTAGACATCTAAGTGGAAGTGGCAAGTAAACGGTTCAGTACATGAGCTTAAGGGAACAGTCAAAAATGGGGACATAAGTTTGGAAATCTTAGCCATATACAAAAGTTATCAGAACTATGGTTCTGAGTGAGATTATCTAGGGATATTTTATAGATAGAGATGGTTGCTCAGGAACAAGTTAGCAGAAGAGGAGGAGCCATGAAAAGGAGAATCAATAAGGTAAGAAAACAACATGAGAGAGCCAAGCACAGGGAAAATGTTGTTGTTGAAAACAGGTGAACCAAAAGTTGCCTCAAGGTCAAGTCATTGAAAATGAAAACACAGACTCAGTTTTCACAAGTCGTAGGTCACAGTAACCTTGCTAGGATTGTCTCAGTTGAATGGTGCATATAAAAGCCTGGTAAAAAGTGTTAACAAGATGAGGAATTAAAGTGAGTATATACAACTTTTTTATGGCATTTAGGCATTTTGCTACAAAGGGGAACAAAGACATGAGGTTTCTAGAATGTTTAAGATATTAAGAAATATTTTTGTTTTAAGATGGAAAATACCAGGCCATATTTATATGCTGATGGGAATTATCTAGTTAAGATTGAAGACAGAGAAATACAGTCATCCCTCAATATCCGCAGGGGCATTGGTTCTATGACCACCTGTGGATAGTAACATCTGTGGCTGCTCAAGTCCCTTAGTTGGTCCTCCAGTAACCACGGGTTCTGTATCCATGGATTTAGCCACCCTTTGAATCCATGGATGCAGTTACTGCAGATACAGAGGGCCCACTAGGTAATATATATTGTCCTTGAGAAGCAGACAAATAATAAGACACAGAACCCAACTATAGCGTGAGCTTTGAATAAGAGCAGGTACAATTCCTCTGAAATAGGGAGGCAAGTGGAGAATGTGGGTGCGAATACAGGTAAGTGAGCATATTCGGTCATGAAAAGCCCAGTTGATGATGGAGGAATGGGGGCAAAGTGGAATAGCGGGTTCAGTGTTAGTCATGATAAGTTTAAGGTGCCTATTAGTCATTCACGCAGAAATGAAGATTAGGAAATAGCAGACATGAATCTGTAGTTTAGGGAAATGTTATTATTGAGTATTCATTCATTCATTCTACCAATTATTGAGCCCCTCTACTCTACTAGGCTCTGGAGATGCAAAATTAAGTCCCTTTTAGTAGGGGAAAGTAGACAATACAGAGAATTAAACAATATAATGGTAGGAATAAGTGTTATGAATTGAAACAAACAAATACGTGCTTGACACTGTACTAAGTACCCTGCATTTATTACCTTATTTAAAATCACATAACAGTCCTGAGAAGAAGATACTGATATTATTCCCAAATGACAGTTGGTGAAAGAAAGCCTCCTGCAGGCTAAGTGGTAAGTCAAGATTTAATGAGCAAATGAATGAATAACTATTTTTATTAAATGTATTAACGGTAACATTGGTTAGTAAAATTATATAAATTTCAACAGTACAGTTCTATGCATCATCTATATACTGACTGTCCCATGTGTTCACCACTCCAAGTCAAGTCTCCTTCTGTCACCATTTGCCTCCCTTTTACCCTCCTTTTACCCTCTCGTACCTCCTCCCACTCCCTTTTCCTCTGGTAATCACCATGCTATTGTGTCTATGAGGTTTTGTTTTGCTTAATCCCTTTGCCTTTGCCATCCAGCAAATAATAACACTTTTACTTCTTTCCAATTTGGATGACTTTGCTTCTTCTACTTGTCTGATCACTGTGGCTAGGATCTCCAGGACTGTGTTGAATAAGAGTGGTGAAAGCAGACATACCTCTCTTGTTTCCAATCTTAGGAAAGATTGGAAAACACTTTTTGCTTTTGCCCATTGATGAAAAAGTATTTTAACGTTTCTGACTGTACAGGAACACCAAGAGTTCATTGGTAATAACATGAGTCATTCTATTTTGTTCTTAAGTCACCATCACTGCCTGTCTTTACCCTAGAAATTAATCATACCACAGAAAATGGATCCCAAATTATAAACACCTTAGGTCCTAAAAGCATATTAGGTTAGAACTGCCACAAATGAAACCATGAAAAAGTATAATTTAGCAGTGTTTCCCATTTGAATAGATTTACAGGCACAAAGCATTTGCACTCATGTATCAATTTTCCTGATTTACATATCCGTGGATTTAAAATAGAGATGCATTCATCATTTCCTTGATCTTTGTACTACTAGCCTCTGAAAACTGCCAACTATTTCTATGGGGCTGGCCATCCCCCCAGAAACAAATGGGGAGATGAATGCACTGGACCCCTCAAGGTTCAGAGCTGCAGAGTTCTATATCAAAATGGGAAAAACCACCTTTCTATCCTCTGTACCATAATTAGTTGGAGACATTTCAGAGCAACACTTCTTGGAGTCCAATATACTAAGGCTCTTTAATGAAATGCCCATGTTAGTTTTGTTCCTAGTCCCCTGTTTATCTAGATAGATATCTGTTGGTATGTGTAAAGGTAGAGTGATGTCTCTTTCCCATGGCATCATGCTTCTAAATGGTGGGGCCCAGTAGAGTAACACCAACAGCATTTCCCCACAGAAGGAGGAGAGTCTCCACTCAGCTCAACACTTCTTACTTCTCCCTTTGGGACAGGTCTGCTGTCAGATAGCAAATAGTGTTAGTTTTGCACATTGTGAGTTTTACAGATACAGGTTCCTATTGGAGGGGGCATGTGACATTTGTTTAACCCTGCCTATGACTTAGTAAGTCAAGCTAATTCTGAGGAGTTTTAGGAGTTTCATTATTGCTGCATACCCAAATCATGTTCTCCACACCCAGCTCCTTTTAGGAATAAAGATGATATTGTTGATCTCCATTTGTATTGCTCTTTTAGTTCCAAACTCTGATGGAAGGAAGGTATTCCATGTATTGGGCTTACCAAACCTCACAAAGTCTTTGGAAACCAAGTAGAAGAGAGTTTTTAGTAAGACTTTCCTAAAACTTCTGTTTCTTTCTTATCACTGTATTCTTTTCACTGGGCTGGTTAGCTGCCTATAACTCCTTTGGGGAATTAAAGTATAATGATATTTGAAATGTTTTTAGCTTTTCGTTTTACCCTCCTTGTATCCTTCAATAATCTTTTGTTGAATGCCTGTTCTTCCCAGGCACTATCCTGAGCTCTGGTAATGCAACAGTGAAGCAAACAGAAATGCTACCTGCCCTAATAAAGCTTATTACAGTTTAGTAGTCCAAGAGACATTAATGAAATGATCCCCCAAGTTGTAATAATGTAAAATACCAACAAAATCGGTGCCATGAATGCAACAAACTCTGATATCATCTGAGGAATCAGGAAGGCTTCCTTGTGCAAATAGACTTTCAGCTGAGATCTGAAGAATGAGCCGGCATAAACAATACAGAGGGACAGGTCAAAAGAAAAAGTGTGTCTTAGACAAGGGCAAAGGAACGAGTAAAGGCCTTTGGTGGTAGAGAGGTAGTATGTCACAATGTGCTTGTACACACCTGTCTTTGTCATTTTCTCAACAATCAATTCTGTAAAGTACCATATTTTTCAGACTATAAGACTCACTTTTTAACATATTTCTTGCTTCAAAATTTTTTTCTATTTTCCTCCTCTAAAACCTAGGTGCATCTTATGGTGTGGACCCCAGACATACCTAGGTTTCAGAGGACGGAAATAGGGAAAAATTTTTGAAGCAAAAAATATGGTTTAAAAACTGCATCTTATAGTCTGAAAAATACAGTACCTAACACTCCCATTGTACACATGAGGAAGCTAAAGCACAGAGAGAGGGCTAACTGCATAACTCTGGGTAAGTGTTAGAGCTAGAATTTAAAGCCAGAAATGAATTCTGCTAAGGCAGTGATTTTTTATCAGCCCCCTTACCCCTGGGCACATTTGGCAATCTCCAGAAGCAAGTTTAGTCGTCACAGCTTGGGGGCAGGTACACTACTGGGTCAAAGCTAGGGATGGTGCTGAGCATCCTACAGTACACTGGACAGCCATCATAAGAAATAATCATCTGGCCCACATTTTTAGTAGTGCCAAGGTTGAAAAACCCTGGCACTATTAAATTTAGGCTAAGCCCAAACTATTAACCCTTCCACAGATCCATGTCCCTTCTTGGATGCCTCTCAGACCTTTGTGCAAATAGACTTCTGACCAGTCAGCTCCAATTAGCCACACATGCCCCACAGTGAACACAAATTAGACTTAAGTAGGGAATTCTGCTACTTGACAATTCTCTCAGTGATCCACACCAGCTTTAGTATTATCAGTTCCATCTCACGGAGAAAGAAAGGGAGGTTAAATAACATGTGTCAGGTCCCAGAAACCACAGTGACAGAGCAACTAAGTCTAGCTCTTCTAAAATTGAACTGATATTGTTTTCCCTTCATACAGCAGCCCTTGAACCGACAAATGCATACTCTCTTCCTCCTCAGGTAAAAGTGGCAAAGGCTAGAGACACAGGTCTGAATCTGAGCTGTAGGGATGCTATGAAGAGTTTGTCAAGTTTACTGCCTGCATTATTTTCTTAGGAGGTTGAAAATCAGCCCAATATTATTCAGCTTGAATTCTTCTCTTGCTAGGCTCAAAGCACACCGGGCACACAATCTGCTGTTTGTATAGAGAATGTGTCAGGAGAGAAAAGAATAGCACCCACATGCAAGCATCTGCTGGAAAAATCCATTTCACCATTAACCATACAATTGAGTGAGAAAAACATCTGTGCCTGTTACTGCAGTTGTAATCATAAAACCCAAATGTAACAATGGAACCATCCAGAAGAAGGGCAGAGGGCAAGAAACAGGAGCAACGCATAACTTTAGTGTCAGAAAAGAATGGGTCTGTGGCTGGGCCCTTGCACAGAATATTTTCGCCTTCAACTTTCAAACATGACACCATCTGTATGAAACAGCAAGACTGTAAGCAGGCCAATTATGCAAGGCAGCTTTACGAAGCAATAAATAAAGTAGAAGAGTCCCAGACTGCAAATCAACAGGAAAAAAAAAAGCCCAAATATCTAAATATACAATGGTGGCATTTCAATGTTAAGGCAGCTCTTAGGTAGACTTAAAATCACGGAACTACAGGATATGGAAAGTGTGAAAGCAGCAGGTCCCTCGGAGATCAACTAGTGCCATCCGCCGTCATGTTCATGAGGAAACAGGTCTAGAGAGATGCGTGACTTCCCAAGGTCACGCAGCTAGTTGGGGGCAGATGATTCTGGCCAGTTCTAAGGGAAACACTTTTCCTTAGACTGGCAAGAGGAGGTACATTTCCCCAAAATTTACAAATCGCTGAGAACATCAGCTTGAAAGCATGACTGTGTGATAGCAGTATAAATTTCAAACTTGATTTGGGAGCCCAAAGCCAATGCTGATCACCCATCTTTGCGCTAAGTGCTGAGGTATAATTCTGCCACACAGGGCGGCAAGTGACACTGCACATCTGCTTTGAAACCATAATTCAGATACAAAGGTGGCTCTGCTTTGGCTGGGCTGCCAGTTTTAAAGTTACCACACAACTTTAATCTGAAGATGGGAAGAGAGGGAAACTATCTAGGCCCATGTCACCCCAGGCCACACTCCATTCAGTGGCCCATGAAGAAGCCTGCATTCAAAGAAGCAGAGAGCCAGACCTTGGCTTCTGGTTCTGTCTAGAATGAGCTGTATGACCTTGGGACAAATACGAACCACGGACTCAGCTTGAGCCTTCCAGAGCTTTTACTCCTTGGAGGAAGGGCATAAGTAGAAGCTTAATGAAAGCAAACATGGAGAAATGTATAGAAGAGACAGTGGGAAGGAAAGGGGTTGCTCTCTCCCCTGTCCCACATTCTCAATTACCAGCATAACTCACAACATGTTGTGAAGCGCAGACATTGCCCTACTTAAATTCAGCCTTGGTCACATCATTCATTTGTGGCCATTTATTTGATGGCCATTTGTGACCATCCTCTTTTGTGACATATCTGTTCAAATCTTTTGCCCATTTTTATTAGTTGGCTGTTGAGCCATTTATATATTCTGGATACAAGTACTTTGTCTGGCATAGTGCTGTGAATATTTTCGTCTAGTTCAGGGTTTGCCTTTTTCTTTTCTCAACAATATCTTCCCAATAGCAAATGTTTTTAATTTTAATCATGTCAAATTTATCATTTTCTTATACTTTTGTGCTCTGCAAAGTTTTGCCTACCCCAAAGTCACAAAGATTTCCTCCTGTTTTCTTCTAGATGTTTTAGAGTTTGTGGTTTTACATTGATGTCCATTTAGAATCCATTTACATTTATTATCCATTTTGAGCTGACTTTTTGTCTATGGCATAAGGTAAAAGTTGATGTTCACATTTTTCCATATTGATACCCAGTTGACCTAGCACCATTTGTGAAAACACTATATATTCCCTGCACTAAATTGTTTTGGCCCCTTTGATCAATTGGCCCTGTATCTATGCCATCGTCTATTGGTTAGCAGACCTATCCTTCAAGGACAGTACAAAAGAGGACATGAGTCCACACATACATTTTGACTAATTCCAACTCATGCGGGGTTACATCGTGAAGTTTGACTGTCTAGAACTTCACAATTCTGCTCTGGGGTGAAGGAGGGTGGAAGGATGAAGGGTTATTATAATTACTCAGGATAATTATAATCAACACACATGATTGGGACAATCCTTTTCAGCCTTTCATATCTATTACATCATTGATCTTGGAAAACAACCCCGTGAAAAAGCAATTAATATGATCCCTGTTATTCAAAGTGAAGCTCTGAGAGGTAGCTAATGTGTCTAATGTCACATAGAACTGGAGAGGCTGGAATCTGAACGTAAACTCCATGGTGCCAGAGCTGTGCTCTGAATTACTGTTTCTATTGTTCATTTTAACTCCATTTCTCCAGGATGACTTGTGATGGCTCTGACCTGAAACAACCCCCTACTGTTCCCTCTCATCCCAGCTGTTAAGGGCTAATAAAAATAGTACTTATTTGTTGAATATTAACAAAGGCTTCAGTCTCTTTACATCTATTAACTCATTCAATGCCCCCAACACCCTTACCTAGTTATCTACTATTGTCATCTCCATTTTAATACCACGGAAACTCCGAATCAGTGAGTTTATGTAACTTGCTCTAGAACACACAGCTACTAAGTAGTAAAGTCAGGATCTAAAGTGAGGTTTACCTACCGCAAATCTCTTGCTCTTAATCATCACAATCTGTCCCTTTCTAGACTTCAGGTGGATTGTCCCTATGGGCTTGTACGGGGGCAGTTAGGGACACGGCTCGCTCATTAATGTGTTGTCACAAGCCAGACCACGTGGAAAGTAAGGTAGTTGCCCTTGTTGTGTCAGCACACAGTGGCTGCTGTTTTTTCCCAATTCTACCCTATATCTGCTTCTGTGTTTTATCCCTCAAAGTCATGAGCCACGGTGGGGAGGGCAGGACCCAATGTGTTTGGAAGCTCCCACAACAGACTCAGTATTTTCATGAAAACACCTGCCTTCAGAAGATCAAAGGCTTTGGTATTATAATGTGACACAGTGTGCCCTATTGTGCTTTGAGCTTCAAGAATAACGATATGCACACAACAATTCATTTTGATAAGATGGTATGAACGAACCTAACAAGAAATAAATTATTCAGGATTTTCCTAATTATCCTTTTATATTTAATCTTCATGGTCTTTAAAAGCTTCCACCAGCACTGTCTCATGGAGTCTTTCACAGGCTTGCAAGATAAGCAGAAGAGGTTCTATTATCCCTGTGGCCTTACTGATAAAGAACCTGACCATTACCTGGAGTTAAGTGACTTGCCCAAGCTTGCACAGCTAATATGCAGTGCAGCTAAGATGGAACCCTAGGCCCACTGACTTCCTGCCACTAATATTCAAATTAAAAGTCACCATTATTACAATAATTGTTTCTTAATAATATGTCTTGGGAGGTTCAGAAAGAGCATATAGCATCACCAAAGTCTCTAAATACTTTCTTTAATAATTACTTTCCCAAATGATGAGCAACCCAGTATCACTCTCTGGACCACTTAGATAAAGATAGCTGCTCCAGTAACCTTTCAACTGATATCACCTTAGCAGGCTTTTAAAGCAGACTGGGTCAAAGAAAAAGATACCTGAGAAGAACACATTACCTTGAAGACTAATCCATTATGCAAATGGTTTCACTGTCTGTTATACCATGGATTATGCATTCATTTTTCATATTAATGTTCTTTATGTTTTTCAATTAGTCACAGCAAATTACCTGTCCTTTGCCTTAGCAAGGACAGCTCAGAGGGCCTTGGTGGAGTATTTTCCAAGTTCTATCTAGGGAATTCTCGATCAAATTCTTCTGGATGCATTAACAGGTAATTTTTTCAGTGAATGAATGTGTTCCATTTGACACCATCTCATTCATGTAGGAAATTACCTATTGAATAAAGAATTGGAAAAAGTCATCCTTCTTCTTTTTTTTGTAATGCACCATTATTTTAACTTAAAAATAAAAAGAATTTAAACATTAAAGAAAATTAAAATTAATTCAATACTTCTTAGTCATTCTAACAGATAGGACTTATGGCATGAGGCGTACAAAACAGCAGACACTCAGAATCCCATGCTCACCTCCAATTTCCCCTTCGCAGTTCTGGCGAAGTCTCTGTCCCTCCTCCACACTCCATCACATTGCCCCATAATTCCCATAACATAATACCTAACTAGCTGCATTTTAATAGACTGTTTACTAATTAGGCCCTGCTCTCTTCCCCTAAGTACATGAGACTTTCTATAACAGGAATAATGTCTTAATCAAGACAGAATATCCAAGGCCTGCGAACCAGAGGATCGAGGTTTGATTCCCAGTCAGGGCACATTCCTGGGTTGCAGGCCAGTTCCCTGCAGGCCAACTCCCAGCAGGGGATGTGCGAAAGGCAACCATACATTGATGTCTCTCTCCCTCTCTCCTTCCCCTCTAAAGATAAATAAATAAATAATTTTTAAAAAAAAGACAGAATATCCAACCCTTAGCATACTGCATAGCACAGAAGTAAGTGCTTACTAAGTGATGACTGAATTAAGCCATTTGCTTTTGGAAAATATAAGCACATTCTTTTTTAATGATTTTATTTCTTTATTTTTAGAGAGAAGGGAAGGGAAAGAGAGAGCGAGAGAAACATCAGTGTGTGGTTGCCTCTTGCATGTCCCCCTACTGGGGACCTGGCCTGCAACCCAGGTGCCCTCAAACGTGCCCTGAACAGGAATTGAACCAGTGACCCCTTGGTCTGGAGGCAGGCACTCAATTCACTCATCTACACCAGCTAGGGTCATAAGCACAGTCTTGTTAGCTGTAGCCTTATCTCACTAACTAGGCTTTGATCGATCTATGATTTAATCATTATGTTTTGTTCCCATAATTCCTCTCCTTCAGGATCTCACAGTCAAGCTCTGCCAAATGTTACCTTTTTAAAGGTCACATGGTAGTCTGTGTCAGAACAGCTTGTCAGGAACTGCCATTTTACTTTTCCTTTCAGGTGTGGTGCGGTTTTTAAGATTATCAAGCTGCTACAAAGACTACTGCAATGGTGTCTCAGAGGTCAAATATTTGTTCCCACAGGCCAGTCACGTCTTTTCAAAGACATCTGAATATGGTGAGCATTTGAGGTGGAAGCCTCTTCTTCCTCAAACAGCCTGGTTTTATTTTATTACATAATTTTTGGTTGGGAGAGGGCACTATAGAAACTCAAACCCAAGACTTGCCCCCAATTATACCTCTGTTTTTCATTAGAGAATAATTTCAATTTCTGTATGTAACCAAATGCAGGTCTGGCTCCCTACCACTAGGAAAGCCAATACTTGAGAGGTGGTTGCTAATGTAAAGGGAAGTGGTTTGTTTGCAGGTGCTGGCCACCTAGAAGATGGGGGACGCATGTCTCAAAGTCCATATCCCTGGGAAGATAGAGACTCTTGTCTCAAAACCCATCTCCACCTCTCAATGGAGGCAGATAATTTTAAAAGGAGGGTGCGGTGGGGAACAGAACAAAGAAGTCAAGGGAAGGAGCCGAAAAGTTCTCTACGTGCAGAGGAGCACAGTTCATCTCGATAAGGGAACTGATGGTCCGATGTGCGTCATCCTGGTTTAGTCATCCGGGCTTCAGATAATCCTGGCTCCTTGGTGGAAGGTCAGCAAACCTCCCAGATCCCGGATGCCTGAAGGTCGGAGTCTATATCTTTTGAAACTAGGATTCTTATACAAACATGCTGTTTGCCTACAGGCTAGGCATGAGTCAGAGTCAGCACTTAGAGACACTGTCAAAAGAGTGGTACCCCACCCCAGGTTACAGTTTCCTGTTACAATTTTCCACTCTTAAATCTACACTCAAATAATTCCTTCCCTAGTGTCATTTTGTGACTTTGGGGAGGGGAGGCAAGGGCCTCTCTGGACTCTCTAAGTCTTCCTAAAGAACTCTTGAGTTATTATTAAACCAATATCTTCACTAGCGAAGTCCCTCGTTGGTATTAATAATTTGATCATCACCATGGTGGAAAGCAATAAAAGAAAATGCTACTATTTGTTCAAAGTTCAGGTTAATTAAACCCAAGAAATGATATAAAAGTAGGTCTGAAAATACCTCTAATTTTTATGCATTGGACAAATAAATAAATACAAATAATATCCATTGAGTGAATGTTTACTTGAGTTACAGCTAAACTAAAAAAAGACCTGAAAAAGAGCCTACAAATTATCTCTGTAGAGAAGTCTATATGTGCTCATTGCTGCTAACAGAGTAGTATTTAGAAACCTTCAGAAGAATAGTAGTTGAAGAGTTGTAAGAAGGTTAAGAAAATGTCTACTATGGTACAGTGTAGGATCAGTAAAATTTGGTACAATGTAGGATTAGTTGCTCTTCTCTAGAGCAACCCCAGAAACAGAAATACCACATAATTCTTGGTTACCCGTTGAAATAATTTAACACATCAGTAAGCAAAAAGTTTTTTCCTCTAACTAAGGAAAATTTTTCCTCCTTTGATGGAAGTTCAGGACCGTGTATAGTGATGTTTTGCTGCAAAGAGCACAACTAATCCCTGCTCCTTTTGTAGAAATGTATCATGCCCTGTAAAAACATGAATAAGATGACTCTGATCCTCATAATCTCCAGGCTAGACAAAAATCTAGTTCATTCTATTCTCAGTCTCTTTATTTTTCCTCCTTTAATGCTGTTTGATGACCAAAACAGGAACAGCTCCAGAATCTACCTTCTCTGCTCCTGGTTCCCAGAACCACTGGAGACTGATAAAATATTGGATCCTCCAAACCATGAAGTTATTATATCATGTCTACAATTGCCCATAGGTAATTTCCTGTTTTACAAAGACCTGAAGAGAGGCAGGCAGTATGAGTTTGCATGTGTGTGTGTGTGTGTGTGTGTGTGTGTTTCTCTAAGGGTTAGAATTGAGGAGACAGGCAAATCTTGCAGCATCACCCCTGAAGTGGACAATTATTTTGAAAAAAAATGAATGACAATAAATTAAAGGAAGCTAATTTAGAGATATAAATTTAATGACAAAAAAAGTGTTTTCCAATTCCTACAGAGAGGCCAATCACTATCCGTCAAAATTCCTACCAGACGGGAAGTTCAACAGTATAACAAATGTGGTAAAAGTAGAAAAGAAGGAACTACAGTTGATATTTTGTTTGATACGGGGTAACTCTCTTAATCTCTACTATCCTATAGTAAACATCTCTTGGAGTGGTGCCCAAACTTACAATTCTCCTTCCTCTGAAAATGGCCCCAAAATGCAGGGGTAATAGGCCACCAACGGTTATGTTAATACTATGGGATCCTGATCCTTGGGCACAGTTGTTGATCCAGGGGTGAGCACAGGATCCAAACCAAGTAAATAAGGTCCTTCTTGTTTCAAGAATTTATCATCTTGAACAGAAAGGCACAGGACATTGTGTTAGTGTCTAGTTCTGATTTTATTCTGCCTAGCCCATTTAAAGTGAGTTCTTTACATGTCTTTCAGTTGTCATTAATTTCCTTTACAGCAGCATCTGCATCATATATCCATCTACAGGATGACAAAGAAAACCTTTTATGTTGATGTAAATATTTCTCATCTTGACCATGGTGATTATTTCATGAGTATATATATATATATATATATATATATATATATGTCAAAAATCATCAACCTTTGCACTTTTTTTTAAAAGATTTTATTTATTTATTTATCTTTAGAGGGTAAGGAGAGAGGGAGAGAAACATCAATGTATGGTTGCCTTTTGTGCATCCCCTGCTGGGAGTTGGCCTGCAGGGAACTGGACTACAACCCAGGCATGTGCCCTGACTGGGAATCGAACCGTGATCCTCTGGTTCGCAGGCCCGTGCTCAATCCACTGAGCTACACCAGCCAGGGCTCAACCTTTGCACTTTAAAAACAGAAAGAATATTGTATGTCAATTATACTGCAATAACCTTGTAAAAATGTTATGGAAACCCATAGGCAGGAGTAATTCATTCTGACTGGTGGGAATATGGGAGAGATTGGTTTCGGATACATAAGTTTTAGGGTTTTTTTCAGTTAGCTCTGAGTACTTTGTACCAATATTGCCATTCTCACTACTTTCCTCTTGTAAGTGAAACTGTTCTTCCCATAACCCCTGCTAATGAAAACATTACTGGGCTGCTTCTTGAGCAGCGGATAGCATTACATAAATCTGCCTCAAGTGATGCTGTACATCATAGCTGGCAAATACAAGGCCCGAGGGCCGAACAAGACCCTCCACCTTATTGTATCTGGCCCGCACCTCATTTCTACCTGGTGGCAGTGCCGAGTTCCCGGCCCCTAGTTAAGGAGTAGTTACATTTACACAGTCCTAAAGTTACATTTGGCCCTTTGAAGGCAACCTCGAGGCTGATGTGGCCCTCTGTGAAAATGAGTTTGACACCCCTGCTATACATCATTAGTTCCAAGAAAGTTGTTTTAGGTCATTTATGAGTAGATGTTTTAAGCTTACCTGTTTGAATATGAATCAGTTTTACTCCTTTATTTGAAGGGAATTGGACAGTGCCAAATATTCCCTGTCTGTCCATCAGGATCCATTTCCTGCATTTCTCTGCCCTTCTTTAAACTCTGGTAGATTAACATCACTGAATGGCTCATCCAGTCTCCCTTATCCTCTGGCTTCCATTTGCATTCAGCCCCTGAGAAGCCTGATCAGAATATTGGAGAGAGGGAGGAGGGAGAGTTGACAGAGAGTTGACACTGTTAATCAGTGGCGATATTTCTCTACCCAAGGCTACAGTTTCTATATGATGGCCCCTCCTCTACAGCTCTTTCTCTATTCCAGTACTGATTGCCTTTTATTGTCCCTCTAGGCCCAGGGAAGATAAAACCTTCCAAGGCTTCCACTCTTGCTAAATTCTGTGACACTTCACTCTCTCTTTTTCTTAAAACTCCCAAGGGACAGGAAGGGCCATCATGCACCTCCTATGCTTGACATGAGGATTCTATGTTTTGGTATCTTTTACTCATAACAGAATACCTGGCACAGAGCAGTTGCTTATCAAAAATGTGCTAAAGGAATTTTGTTAATGAATAAATTAATTTTTATTAACTTGTCTTCTGCAATTAATTCTCGGACAAAAGTTTTCTGATATTTTATAATATATGACCCAGTCTAATATGCGACAGAAAAACAACAGCAGGACACTATATGGCAGCCAAGTAGGAGAAAGCTGAGTCCACTTTCTCTTGCACCCAACTCAGACATTTGGCTGATCTTGCAAAAAATAAACTGGACATTCAAGGGAATCTTAGCTGATAATGAAGTCTGGAAGCAAAGGAGTACAGAAGACACTTCACGATGGGTGGTAAGGAGATTTTGTAGGTGGAAGGGAAATATCCTGTGTGGGGGGCCTGCATCCCTAGAAAGCCTGGTCAGAGATCGCAGCTTTGCTGCTTCCCCCTCTCCCGCAGGGCAGGGAATCCCCAGGACCAGGCCAGGAGTGACTTGGATATGAAAAGTCTGGGAGATCCAGGCTACACACACACACACACACACACACACACACACAGCAAGCAGCACACCCATAGCTGCAGCAACAAACACCAACCAGGAGAGTGCCGGAGAGAGGGATACTACTGCATCTGGGTTGGGTGGAGGAGGCTGACCATGACCAGCTGTGACTGGGACATACTCTTGACTTTTGGGAGAGGTGGTGTGTACAGGAGAGCTGGACAACGCTGCAGTGGGAGTACTCAGAGAGACTTTTTAAATGGGGAGCTGAGGCATGCTGAGCAGGGACCCTGTGCGCAGTGGCCCTGCCAGTAAAGGGAAAGGACTGAGGTTGCAGTGTGCTCCCACTCAGTGCAGCTGGGCAGAAAGGTGCGGAGTGAGGGGATTTCTCAGTCCCAGCCCAGCACAGCTGGCAGGGGGGAGGCTGTATAGAGTGGAGAGTGTGGGACCTGTCTGCTGGGAGGGCCTTGGGCTGGGAACTGGATGGGCAGGAGCTGAGCATCAGAGATTAGGTACAGCCTCACAGAGCCCCTTACCCTACAGAGATCTAACCTCCCGGAAAAGAAAGTCACACCCAGCCCCCACCTCCTGCAGGACTGAAATCACCACCAACTGGGAGGATCTGCAAAACAGGCAGGCCAGACTCAAGAATTCCCTGCAGGGTATATTTCTGCAACAGAAAGACAGCTAGAGGAATGCCTAAAGGGCTCATTTTGAACTTCTCTCAGAGACAAAATACACTGGTTTCTAAGGCTCGATTTCACGGAGGTCAGCAAAGCAGGGAGAAAAGAAATCAGCGCAGCAAGGGGGAATCAGGGCCCCGCCCAGCCTCGGCTCACACACAGAGCTACCCTCAGTCAACACCCAGTAGGAAAGAGCTGACCCCCTTACACAGACTGCCCCCCCACCACCACAAAATGAACAGCTAATTAATCAGAAACTATACATTACTGAAAATAAGCTGGGGCAGACCAAGGCAGGTGGTGGAGGGACAGGAGGAACACACCCACAATTTTCCCGGAAGACTGAACCTTGCGTCCCTGGGGAGGCCCAAGGGTCCTATCCTCTCAAATGCAACAAAAGCTCCCTCTAGAGGCAGGTAAAGGTGATACAGGCAGTGCTACCAGAAGTTGGATGTTGCACCCTGGAATGTTGAGCTGATAAAAACCAGAGGCAGATCCAGAAAGAGAAATCAGAAGGCAAACACCAAACTCTGCCGAGATGAATTACACCTTGTTCTTATTCTGCATTTGTATTTTCTCTTCTTTTCATATAGCCTTTTAATATTTCTTTTTTTGCTTCAACTGTATTCCAACTAATTCACTATTCTTTGTCTTTCATATTGTTTTTATTTAGATTTTATATTATGTTTTATTTTACTGTTATTTCAAATCTCACATTGTTGCATTCCTTTGTACCATCAATAACCATCAGAGAGACGCAAATTAAAACAACTGGTCAGAATGGCCATCATAAACAAATCAACAAATAACAAGTGTTGGAGAGGATGTGGAGACACTGAGGGATGTCTGCAACCCCAGTGCACTGTTCGTGGGATTGCAGACTGGTACAACCACTATGGAAAACAGTATGGAATTTTCTCAGAAAAGTAAAAATGGAACTGCCCTTTGACTCAGCAATTCTGCTGGGGTCAACAAACTGGTATATTTACAAAATGGAATTCTAAGCAGCAGAAAAGAAGGAGGAGCTTCTACTCTTCGCTACAGCATGGATGGAACTGGAAAGCATTATGCTAAGCAGAATAAGCCAGGCAGTGAAAGACAAATACCATATGATCTTACTTTTAACCAGAACCTGAACAACAAAACAAACAAGCAAGCAAAATACAACCAAAGACACTGAAATAGAGAACAGGTTGACAGTGACCAGAGGGGAGAGGGGAGGGAATTTCAGGGGAAAAGGGGAAGGGTTTACAGGAACAAGAATAAAGGACACATGGACAAAAACTAGGGGGGAGTGAAAATGAGAAGGAGGTGGGGAGGGCTGGAGGGGTGGGCTGGGATGGGAGTAAAAGACAGAAAACTACATGAACAACAAAATAAATTTTAAAAAAAGAATCCCAAGTCACCAATTCAAAAGTACTTATACACACTAATGTTTATAGAAGTATTATTTACAACAGTCAAGTGCTCAAAACAGCCTAAGTGCCTATCAGTAAACGAGTAGATTGAAAAACCGCAGCACATTTACACAATGCAATACTACACAATTGAAAGAAAGAAGGAGCTCCTACATTTTGCAACAGCATGAATAGAATTGGAGGATATCGTGCTAAGTAAAATAAGCTAATTGGTGAAAGACAAATGAAATACAATCTCACCTATAAGAGGAATCTAATGAACAAAATAGAACCATAGGCATGGAAACAAGGAACAGACTGACAGTGACCAGAGGAGGGGGAAGAAGGATAATGGTGGAAAGAAGGGAAGGGACTAGTCAAAGAACACATATGAATGACCCACAGACACGGACAACAGTGTGGGAATTGACTGTGGGAGTGGGGGTTTGGGACGAGTGGAGGAGGGCAAAGGGGGAAAATTGGGACAACTGTAATAGAATAATAATAATAAACGATTTTTAAAAAACTGAAATGGGAAAAAGAAAAACAACAATGAACAACCTTAGTAGTAATTTAAGGAATACAAATTAAAACCTAGATGCTGCAACATTCCACAGCTATTAAATTAACAAATTTAAATCATAACACCAAATGCCAATATGGTAGCAAAGCTGTATATTCAAATATTGCTGGTAGCTGTGTAAATTGCCATAACCCATTTAAAAGGCAATATGGTAATATGTATCAAGAGCCATTAAGATGACCCAGTAGTCCCACTCTTGAGGATTCATCCTAAGGATATAATTGAGGAGAAGCAAAAAGCCATGTGCACAAAGATGCTTAATGAAGCAATATCTATAACAGCGGCAACACTGGAAACAGCCTAAAATGTCCAACACTGGAGAACTAGTTAAGCACATTCCAGTGCATCATCCTAATGGAACCCTCTGCTCTCATAAAAACACACTTCCTACAGAGGTAGAAACAAAAGAGAAAAGGATTTCACACATTTACGCAAGAAGACAGAAGAAAAAACTGAGCAAAAAGAAGAGAAAGAGAGCGAGAGACAGAGAGAGAGGGAGAGATTTCATGGGTTGAATTGTTTTTCCCCCACCCCCAATTTTTTTAAATATTTTATTTATTTATCTTTCGAGGGGAAGGGAAGGAGAGAGGGAGAGAAACATCAATGTATGGTTGCCTTTCGTGCATCCCCTGCTGGGTGTTGGCCTGCAGGGAACTGGCCTGCAACCCAGGCATGTGCCCTGACTGGGAATCGAACCACGATCATCTGGTTCGCAGGTCCTCGCTCAATCCAGTGAGCTACACCAGCCAGGGCTTCCCCCACCCCAAATTTATACATTGAAGTGCTATCCCCCCAGTACCTTAGAATGTAACTGCATTTGGAAATAGGGTCTTTAAAGAGGTGATTAATGTAAAAATGGAGTTCGGCCCTAATCCAATATGACTAATGTCCTTATAAGCAGAGGAAATTTAGAGACAGAAACATACAGAAGAGAAGACAATGTGAAGACACAGGAAAAAGATGATCTACAAGCCATGGAGACAGCCCTGGAATGGGGCTCAAAAGGAACCAATCCTGCCAATAGTTTGATCTTGGACTTCTAGCCTCCAGAACTGTCAGAAAATAAATCCATTGTTTAAGCCACCCAGTCTGTAGTATTTTGTCATGGTACACCTAATAAACTAATACAGAGATAAGATTCAAAGTGGTGAGTGTACTATAACTATTAAAATACAGATATGTGTCAACAAAGATGAAAAGTGGATGTGCAAAAACAAAATGTTGTAATTAGTTATGGTAGTTTGATATGGGTAACCCCTTTATATTTTTTAAAAGATTTCATTTATTTATTTTTAGAGAGATGAAGGGAGAAAAAGAGAAACATCAATGTGTGGTTGCCTCTCGAGTGCCCTCTACTGGGGACCACAACCCAGGCATGTGCCCTGACTGGGAATCAAACTGGCAACCCTTTGGTTCTCAGGCTGATGCTCAATCCACTGAGCTGCACCAACCAGGACTACTCCTTTACCTTATCAGATGCTGAGATAGCTACAATTTATTATTCAATTTTAAAAATTGCCAATTTGCCACAGAGACCGCAAATTGTATTGAAACAGCGGTTCTAATAGATAATGAGTAGTACTAGAATAATTCTCTAAACTGTAGGGGAAAATGTATGTCAAAGATTTATTGCAAATATCACTGTTAACAGGACTCTAAACAACAAAACAAACAAGCAAGCAAAATATGATCAAAGACACTGAAATACGGAACAGGCTGACAGGGACCAGAGGGGAGAGGGGAGAGAATCAGAGGGGAAAAGGGGAAGGATTCACATGAACAAGTATAAAGGACACATGGACAATAACTAAGGTGGGGGGCGGAAATGGGAGGGAGGTGGGGAGCACTGTGGGGGGCAGGGCAGGGAATATAAGACAGAAAACTGTACTTGAACAAGAATTAAATAAAGGCTAATTGCTAGTTCAAAAAAAAGGTTTATTGCAACAGCATCTGTGAAAAACAGACTTGGTGGCAGCAGACTGTGTACCTATGGTTCAATGTACTTCTCCTCTCTCCACCCCACCCTCACCTCCATCTTTCACAAAATTTTAATAGCTTTGTGCACCATACCTGGCATTTTTGTCGTCAGTAGTGGCATTACTGGTGTAGTCAATTGGTGGTGGTAGTCTATTGAATGACTAAAATAAAGTAAATTAACTGTGCACATTGTGATTAATAACTTATTTTTGCCCGAGGAATTTATCTTTCATGTCAGAAACGGTGGAAAAACTCATGCTGTTGAACCACAATTCTACAGCTGGACCTCTTACACACACACACATACTCAGGAGTGGGCAAAAGTAGGTTTACAGTTGTTCATATGTAAAAAGACATGCAGGTGTGATTATTATAATAGCTTTATTAACTCAAAAGAATGCCACAGAGGAATGCAACTGTAAACCTACTTTTGCCTACTCCTGTATGCATGCTATTGGCTTAGTTTTTCTGGAGAATCCTGACTAATATTGTAAATTTATGCACTGGTTCAGGAATAACCTGTTGCTATCTTACCTCCTGGCTCCATGCATGCTGCTTCATGTCTGCAAAGTTTACTTACAACACATGGCACAATTAGATTTATTTTCCAAGTCCCTACTGTGGTCCCCAGTTTGTTTCTTTGCACTTGTGTTGTTGTGATTATCACGCTCTGTTTAACATCATAGTTAATTGAGGAAATACAGTTTTACTCAACATTACATGTTTAATAACTGCCACATGGTAAGTGCTCAATAGTTGGTTACTGTAGGGGACCGGTTTGTCTTGGCCTGGCAAATGTGACTCAACTCTGTATGGAAAACCTACAGATGCGAAGTGGTAGGCAGAACCCAGACTTGCAAACCGAGTTTTGCCGTGGAAATCAGGCCTAGAAAATGCTTACAGATTGTTACAGCTTGCTCTTGCCAAAACTCCCTCACCCTAGTCTAAAGCAACAAATGTGCATTATCTATCTTCAAGGTAATTTCCAAAGCCTATGTGAGCTCTCGCAAGGACAGAGCTAATCAGCTCATTGCCATCCTCCTCTGCATGTTATTTTTATTTCCTTGATTGTACCTGGAATGTAGACAATAATATTCTATGTGATAGATAATAAATCTTTCTTTGATGTAAGACCCCAGAAAAATAATAAAAGCCTGTCTAGGCAAGGGTCAGGGTGCTCCCCTCTTGTGGGAGTGGCCGAGGCACCCACAGGCACTCTCCCCTTGAGAGAGTAGCTGTGCCTGTTCCCTTTTTCCACACAGGATTGTTGTCGCCTATGCATTGATTCTCCTCGTAAGCCACAATAGGCGGACTCTGCTGGACAGGGTCTGCTACAGGTTACCATATTAATAACTGGCCATAGTCACAGTGTTCTTTTCCAAAGGTCATTTACAAATCTTATTTGATCAGAAACCTAAAAGTTATTTCCTTTATTCTGCAAAGGCTGTAAATAGTGTGTGCCATTGACTTCAAAATATTTGCTTCCCCTTGTCAGTTTTTAAAAAATATTTTATTCATTTATTTTTTAGAGAGAGTGGATGGGAGGGAGAAAGAAAGGAAGAGAAACTTCAATGTGTGAGAGGAACATCAATCATCTCTCATACATGCCCAGACCAAGGACTGAACCTACAACTCAGGCATATGCCCTGACCAGGAATCAAACCAGCAACTTTTCGCTCTGCAGTACAATGCTCAATCAACAGAGCCACACCAGTCAGGGCACTTCCCTTTGTCAGTCCTTGATGAGATGGTTTCATGTAGTATTTTATCATTTTAGTATTTTATAATTCTCAAAAGAAATTAATTACTTAGTTTCAAGTCTTCATGGTAAACATGCCACCACTCAGGAAATATAAATATTCATTATAATTTGAAAAGTGATGCCTTTAGATGTTTTCTTTGTTCTTTAAAAGACCAAGACAAAATATTAAACTTCCTCTAAGTTGTCTTACACCAAAAAGTGCTTTGGAATGAAAGGAAGAGATTGGGAAGGAAGTCATTAGTATTCCCCAAGATCCTACTATGTCCTCATTGTAACACGATATAGGACTTACTGACCTTGTGGATGTAAGGACTGTGCAGCTATGATACAAATTCTAATTTTTAAAATGCCAAAAAGGGAAGTAAAGGGATATAAAGTGTATGTCTCACTATCACTCAACTCAAGTAAAAGAGACAGGATTCAAATCCAAGTCTTACAGCCATGAAGACTATATACATTTTCCAGGAAACTAACTGCATCTTTTGCCTTAGAGCACATAATCCTTTGCCAGTATAAAAAAATGAAAATAAGCCCTGGCTGGTGTAGCTCAGTGGATTGAGCACGGGCCTGCAAAGCAGACGATTGTGGTTCGATTCCCAGTCAGGGCACATGCCTGGGTTGCAGGCCAGTTCCCAGCAGGGGACTCACAAGAGGCAACAGTACATTGATATCTTAAAAAAAGAAAGAAATATCCATTGGAGTGATTTACAAATAATTGCAAAGCAAATTATTTATTATCATTTTAAGTTACTGCCACAAAGGAGAAGACTAGGGTGCTCTGGATTATAGGAAGTTGGCCTGACCTCCTCTGGATGTCACTTCTTGGAGGTTTCCCCGAGGACGGTAATTTTTAGAAGCAAGATCTAAAGGGTGCTAAAAAGTGAACCAGGCAAAAGATGAAGAGAGAGAGTTACAGACAGTGGTAATAGCATGTGAATATCCTTTGAAACAGGAAAAAACATACTGCATTTTGCCATGTATAATGCTCATGAGCGATTTTGGCCCAAACTTCCAGGAAAAAAAAACTTTTGTTTACATTTTTTTTTAATTCAATTATTTATTTATTTATATTTCAGTACTTATTTTTTGGAATTATAAAGGAACTTTGGCATTTATTTTTGAATTTGTTATGGTACAAAAAGTTTTATCTAACAAATAATTATAATACACAAAAACATATACAAGGTATTTCAGGTACTACCTATGTATAATGTGCATCTTTATTTTTCCCTCAAAAAATTGGGGCAAAAACATGTGCATTATATACAGCAAAATGTGGTAGTCTTTGAACTGAAAGGACATAAAAAGGCACTGAAAGGTAGGCATCCTGTCTTTGCATTGTTAAACTTCTCCAAGGCAGCACTGGTTCTAGCCAACTAAGGCAAAGAACATGCCCACACTCAGTTGCAAAAAAATAAGGGACAGCTGGTGAGATGAGCAAGAACATGGGCACTTGCCACAGTTCATGTACCCTGGAAAATAACCTAGAATGCCAGAGAATGTCAGGCCCTTCATTCCAAAATCCTCAAAATTGTCCCATGTTCCCAGTTAACATCAACGTTCTGCCTTAATATTTGAGATGTGAGCTGTCCAACTTCCTTCTCACCATATCTATTTTTTAACCTACTCTGAGCATCCACCCCCTGAACTAAACGTAGAAGGGTCACCCCATCTAACTCCAATGTAAATAAACTACCTGTTGTCTAGAAGTTTTTTATTCAGTCACAAATGGTGGAACCTTCTCAGGAACACATTGCATTTTAAAAAAAAAAACGTAATTCACTGAAGAGCTGTATCGTTTTCTGAGTCTCGGTGCCCTGAGTAATAGAAAAGCCAACACAGTGGAATATGTGCTGTAAAGTATAATATGTGAAAAATAATCATTATAAGTAAAAACATGACATGAGTAATCATTTTTCTTAGAACCCAAGAGGAAAATTAATTCAACTATTGCTCTACTTGAAGTGTACAATTAGCAAAGCTCAGGAATGGCCCCAAGTGACAGTTTCAATCTTAGCTCTTCAAATGAAAGCCAACATATTTTTAGACAGTAGAACTGACTAAGATGTAAGTGACTCGCAGTTAAAGTAATTGCATATCTGGTGTGGTAAGTGAATTACAGAAGTGACAAACGCTGTACTTAAATAATTTGAGGCAAACAACGTCTCCCTTCTGCAGGGAGCAGATTCAAAAGAATATAAGCCAGTAAAACATCTGCCTCATTTATTCTGTTCTTGCACAAATGGCTGAGGCCCAGCTTCCATTTTGAGCTGGAGCTATCCTAGCACACAATACAAGCAACAGTGCCCTTCAAGCACCATCCTGAAAACAGTGGCTATGTCAAGACACTGATTTCTAGCTGCAGTCAGCTTACTTTTCTTAAAAGTGAAAAACTGATTAAAGTATCTCTAAATGAAAACATTTAACCTTGACAAAAGCCTTTTTTTCTAGCTTCAATGGAAAAGGACTCTGGAGTTCAAGAAATGTGAAGAACACTGCTCTGCCTGGAATTCTTGTCATTGCCAACCCTCTCCATGAATGTCCTTTCTATCAGTCAAGGCCGACTCAAAGTCTAACTTCTCTTTCAAACCCTGTCACAGAGAATATTCTCTTTTCTTGCTTTCTATAACCCTGGGTTACATTATAGTACTTATTCTTCTGCATTCTGTTAGCTATGCAAGGGTCCATCTGTCTTCCCAAATAATTTGCTAAATTATATGGACCTGGAAGGCAGGTACCAGCCTCCCAAACCCACCTCCAATATCTAAATGACTTTTGGCACATAGCAACATTTAATAGAGGCCTCTTAAATTATATGTCAAGATTTAAAACTTTAAGCCAAACACCCTGAGAGTTTTGAGGTCATACTTGGAAAACTGCTTGCATCCACATGTGTAGCGAAGAAACTATTTCTGGAGCATACAAGCGACCCTCTTGGTCAGAAGCCAATCAGCCATTGTCAAGTATGCAGGAGAGCAAACCAGGGAGTCTACATCCCTGAGTCTCTGTTAGTCATATTCTTCTAGAAGGATCCCAGCTGCTGTTTGACAAATTCGTGGTTGGATAGGTTTGGGGATTGTTATACTGCCCATCTGGTCAAGAGAGTTCCTGTGTTAAAAGTAGTTAACTCAATTTCTGGAGACCTTTTTGGGGGGCAGGGAGAAAAGGGAAAATAAAAAAATTACAAAAGAAAAATTCTGGTATTTATTTCCTTTTAAGTTCACAAATATCTGTCTTCATTAAAAATACCAGCCTAAATAGCACTAACTCATTCTTTAGACTAAATTAAAAACATAAATTTGTTTGATGTGTACCTTTTGATTATCACAGTCATTGCACAGTTTTCATTAAAATGTGCAACCTGATTATTAATTAAATGCTTGTTTATGCATTCAGCTAAGCTAATACGTTGTGTAGCTTCATTATCAACTCTGCAGCTAAATCTGTGAAATATGAAATTGGATCAGCATGGTATAGCTTTTGTTAATAAAATATGCAGAAAAGGTATCAAAGTGTACACACTGAGTATTAAACGTGGAGACTTAATCAGCATAAAAGTGCGATTATGTAAGCACAGGGAAGAATCGATGAAACGTGCCATATGAGCCATGGGTTGTGCCAAATTATTCTCAAATTATACCCGTTTGTCACCGAGTTTATCTGACACACTACAAAACTGGATTAAAAAAACAGGAACAGATACCTGCCTATGTGAGAAGAGGAAGTTCTTTCAATCTTGCTTTTTTCCTCCTGAGATTTTACTTGGTAAATACTGACACAATAAAATCAACAGTGGTACCTAAATATATGCACAATTAGAATTAGACAACACACACACGCGCACACACACACACACACACACACACACACACCAATTTCCTAATGCTGTTTTATACGTTCTTTTTGATCAAGGGAGGTAAAACCTTTTCACCTCCCCAACTACATAAAGAATATTTTGAAGGTTACTCTGTCAATCAGGGGGCTTTAGTCTAACAAAAATATTCTTTTTTTAAATTTAAGAATGTAATAGACTGTTTTCCTAGAGGTTAAGTGATGCAGTAGGACCACAATACCTTACAACAAGCATTGGTCTTGTTTATTAATGGAATAAACTTGGGAACAAAGGAAGCAGACTTCTTTTCCCCTTCCAACAACGATGGTACTTTGTCCTCACCACTCTCTCTTTGAGCTCTACCTTCTACATTACCACAATGTACATACAGTTGGATGAAAAACTAAATATTACTCCAGCCTGAGGAAATTTAGGAGTACAAATAAAATCCAAATATCTAGCAATTTCTCCAGCGTGGACTATCATATTACAACATTCCTATCTTAGAATTCACATATTCCTTTTCATTTATTTATGTACTTACTGGTACCTTTATTGAGATATAATTGACATTATATCGTGAAAGTTCAAGTGTATGATGTGTCAACTTGAGACACTAATATATTGCAAAATGATTACTACCATAGCATTAGCTAATACTTCGCATAATTGCCATTTCTTTTTTGTGGTGAGAACACTTAAGGACTATGGTCTTAGCAACTTTCAAGGATATACTACAGTATGATCAGCTATAGTCACCATGCTACATATTAGATCCCCACAACTCGTTAATCTCATAGCTGGACATTTGTACCCTTTGAGCACTATCTTCTCATTCCCTGACTCCCCAGACCCTGGCAACCACCCCTCTACTCTGTTTCTCTTAGTTCAGCTTTTGTAGATTCCACATGTAAGTGATATCATACAGTATGTCTTCTTCCGTCTGACTTATTTCTCTTAATTTAATACTCTCAAGAGTCACTTAAGTTGATAGAGAATAAGTAGCATAAATGGTACTTAGAAGATCAACAGGGGGAGGTTAAGAATAGTATAGGAAATGTGGAAGCCAAAGAACTTATATATATGACCCATGGACATGAACTAAAGGGGGAAATGCAGGTGGGAAGCAGTGCACAGGGCTGAGGGGAATAAAGGGGGGAAATGGGACAACTGTAATAGCATAACCAATAAGATATATATTTTTTAAAAGAGTCACTTAAGTTGTCAGAAATGACAGTATTTCCTTCTTTCACATGGCTGGATAATATCGCATTGTGTGTGTGCAAACACATACATACATATATACACATTATCGATTCATTTGCTCATGAACATTTAGGTTGTTTCCATATCTTGGCAATTTAGAATAATGCTGCAGTAAACATGGGGGCATTAACATTTTTGAGACTGTATTTTCATTTCCTTTGGATATATGCCCAGAAATAAGATTTCTGGATCATGTGGTAGTTCCATTTTTAATTTGGGGGGAAAATTTCATACTGTTTTCGATAGTGACTGTACCAATTTATATCCCCACTATAGTTCATGAGGATGCAGACACACCTTCACCAACACTTATGCCTTGTCTTTTTTATGTCAGCCAGGCAGGTGTGAGGTTAATATTACATTGTGGTTTTGAATTTAATTGCACTGATGATTACTGATGTTGAGACCTTTTCATGCACTTGTTGACAATTTTGTATGTTTTCTTTGGGGGGGGGGAAATGTCTATTCAGTTCCTCTTCCATTTTTTCAGGTTTTTTGTTGGTTTGTTTTGCTATTGAGTTGTATCTTTATTATACATTTTGGATATTAATGCTTTATCAGATATATAATTTGCAAATATCTTCTCCCATTCCCTAGACTGCCTATTTACAATATTTTGTTGACTGTCTCTTCTGCTGTGCAGAAGCTTTTTAGCTTGATGTCGTGCCACTTGTTTATTTTTGCTTTTGGTATTTGTGATTTAGGCAACACATGTACAAAATCATTGCCAAAACCACAATCAAAGAACTTTTTCCCGATGACTTCTTCTGAAAGATTTATTTTTAAGCCTTTAATCCATTTAATCCACTTCAAGTTAATGTTTTTGCATTTTTCCAAGTTCATTTTTATGAGAAGTGTAAGGTAGGAGTTCATTTTCATTGCTCTGCATGTTGATTTATAGTATTCCTGACACTATTTTTTTTAATTTTTATTTTTTTATTTAATTCTTATTCAAGTGCAGTTTTCTGTTTTATATTCCCTGCCCTGCCTCCCCCCAGTGCTCCGCACCTCCCTCCCATTTCCGACACTATTTATTGCAGACACTATCCTTTTCCCCAACTGAGTATCCTGAGTGCCCTTGTAAATTATCAGTTGATCATGTGTGAGTATATTTCTGGGCTCTTGATTCTGTTTCACCAAGAAAACTTTTTTTTTGCTGATCTGACAAAAATAGGTATAATTTTGATTTGTTCACATAGGATGGCAATTGTTGTGTTGGCTTTTGTCAATTTTTATTTTAATCTAAGAGAAAACAGGTCAGTGCCCCTGACTGAATAGTCAGGTATTGCATATTTTAAAAATTCTTGTAGTGCACCACTGTGTTTCTTGCAGCACACCTTTTGAAAATCACTGGTCTAAAATATGGTTCACATCAAATGTCTCTTCGTTGATTTTCTGTTCAAATGACCTGTCCATCATTTAAAGTGAGGTAGTATAGTCCCCTCACTATTATTGTATTTCTGTCTATTTTTCCCTACAAATATCTTAATATTTTCTTTAAAGGTTTAGTTGGTCCAATGTTGGGTGCATATATATTTATAACTAATATATACTCTTGATGGATTAAACTAGGTCTTCTCATCCAAACTGATAATAAGTATTATGTATAGATGTGGAACTCTTTCCTAGTTAGAATGAATGACTAACAAAGAGAGGGAAAGCAAAGCACTTGTATTCATTTCTTGTCATGTGGTATAGTTGTAGGGAATGTATACGTGATCAGTTGGCAAGTGCTATGTATAGGAATCTGTACCTACAATGGCAATGTTGCTGTCAATGCCATGGGGTACAACTTCAATAAATTTTGTTTTAGTCTCATATAGCACCACTTTATCTCTGCTGTGCCACACTTCAGGGTATTTCCTGTAAGTTTTTTTCTTTTTGGTTTTTCTCCCAGTTGAGTTAGGTACATCGACTTCTGCTGAATAGCACCAGCCTTCTGAAAAACTCTTGTATAAAGACTAATTGGAAGATGTAAGCATAGATTTTCTGTTCTACCTAAGACCCCTCTTATGACATCATTTTTTTGCATCATGTTTCTCATCAAAACTTCTTTCTCAAACTACCCTCAAGGAGGAACTAGTTAAACTTGTCACTCAAGCCCCAAATATTGTGTATTTTATTTATTTGTTTTCTTATTTTAATGCCATTTATATAATGACATTAAAATTGGTACTAAGTAACTGAAAATGGACTATGAGAAGAAAAGCTTCGATCAAGACCTTGAACTTCATCTGTTCAGATTCTTATTTTGCTCTTGACCATCAACATTTTTGTCATTAGAATAACTTAAACCAGTCCTCAGCTCTGTCTTTTACTTTGTATGTTTTTCTCTCTCCCCTGAAGGACCTCTCTTGCTGACTAAATAGTTCATCTTCAATTTACTAATATAAGTCCCTCTATTTCTACTAAATAACTAACCGAAATGCTTTTTCCCACTTTCTAGTCAATACTTTTCTTCTCTGATCTATACTTTCCATTTAATATTAAGTCCTCAAACTGAATGAAACAGGCTCTGAATTACTAAATCTTGTACATTTAATTTTAGTGTTTAATAAAAGCAGTTGCAAAAGAAGGCCAAACAAAATCAAAGGAAGGAGGAAGGAGCCAATAACCATAAAGGCAGAGGGTAATAAGTTGGATAACAGAAACTGGCAGCAGTAATTAATGAATCCAAGAAGTGTTTATCTCAAAATTTCAATAAAATAAAAAATCTCTGGCAAATTTAATCCATTTAGCATTTGGTAGAATTCACCAGTATAGCCCCCCAGTCCTGGGCTTTTCAGTGTCAGGACTGTTTTTGATTATTGGGGAAAAGTTTTAAGCAATAAAATGGTCAGGAGGCATGCTATAACCACTGTAACACTTTAAAAAACATTACTCAAATGCAATGTTAACATTATGAAGTTCTAAAATAAATGGATCATTATTTTTAAAGCAAAATTATTAACACCAGCTCAAAAAGAAGAAAATATACAATAAACATGGATGAAATGGAAAAGGGTGTCAGAGAACTATATCAATAAAAGCAACAGATTCCCAATTGTTTTACAGACAATTTGTTTCAGATATTCAATAAACACAGCTTCTATGCCATTATACTGTTTCAGAGCATACGGATACATGCATTTTTAAAAATTTGAATAATTTATATATCAAAATGATTTAAATCCCAACTCTTGAGTCAAGCATACCTGGATTCAATTCCAAGTTCCGCCAGCAACTAAAATTGTGTTTATTTGAACAAGTCAATTCACTGCTCTGAGCCTTATTTTTCTCATGCTTCAATAGGAATTAAAGCCCCTTACCTTACCTTACCTTACCTGTCTCTCTCTGCATATACATAAGCACACACACAACCCCAAAGTTATTGTACAGGTTCAATGTGTAAAAACATTTTATATTTTCCAGACATATGGTAACAGTATAAAGTGAGAGCAACTATTATTAACAAATCTGTTTGTGAAGCTAATAAAAATCTGATACTGAAACCTGAAAATGCTAGAAAAAGAAAACTACCTGCAGATTGCACTTACGTAATCAATGTAAAAATAATTACAGACACATTTTATATTCTTTTCTTATACTAAGTCATTAAAACCCAATGTGTGTTTACACTTGTTTGCAAGTGACTCAATTCACACTCACCACATTTTAAGGGCTCAGTAGCCGTATGTATTTATCTAGTCACTATTGTATTGGACAGTGCAGGCCAAAAGCATTCCACTATAACTGTAATAGAAGTGGTAAATACTGATTACTTACATGTTAAATTCAATGAGCATTGTTAATATACCTATTTGACTGAGTGTTATAGAACAGCTAAGACAATTAAGTACTTCCTTTTAAAACTCTCTGCCTTAGCTTTTCAAATACTTTTGACCCAGCAATTCCACTGCTAGGATTATACCATAAGAAGCCTAAAACACCAATTCAAAAGAACCTATGCTCCCCAAGGTTCATAGCAGGACAATATGCAATAGCCAAATGGTGGAAGCAGCCTAAGTGCCCATCAGTAAATGAGTGGATCAAAAAACTATGGTACATTTACACAATGGAATATTATGCAGCAGAAAGAAAGAAGGAATCCTTACCCTCCGTGACAGCATGGATGGAACTGAAGAGCATTACGCTAAGTGAAATAAGCGAGGAGGTGAAAGACAAATACCATATGATCTCACCTATAAGTGGAACCTAATCAACAAAGCAAACAAGCAAGCAAAATACTACCAGAGACACTGAAAGAAAGAACAAACTGACAGTAACCAGAGGGGAGGGGAAAGGGGGGTTATGGGGAAAGAAGGGGAACATGTATAAAGGACCCATGGACAAAGCCAAAGGGGATAAGAATAAGAGTAGGAGGCAGAAACGGGTGGGTGGGGGAGAATGGTGGGGTGAAAATGGAGACAACTGTACTTGAACAACAATAAAAAATAAATAAATACATAAATAAGTAACATCCTTTTTTGGTTTCCCCTTATCTGTCTAGTGCTTCTTTGTATCTCCTCCCTGCTCTTAAACCTTAAATTTAAGTCTTCCCTGGGCTCTGTCCTTATGCAGAAGTCTACCCCTGATGGCCCTGAGGCTGAAACTTGCTGAGAACTTCTCAAGTCGACAACTTTGCTCTACTGCCTGTTTATTCCAGGTGGCTTCCCAAAACGCACAGCATTGGCACCTCGTTAGAAATCTAGTCTTGAGCCCTACACTAAACATGCTCAGAATCAGCTTTTTGATAAGCTCCACATTTGATTTATGTGCACATTGAAATTTAAGAAGCACAGATCTCTGGGGCTATTCCACCTATGATGCCCTTTTCTATTATGTTTTACTGACAATTGTCTTTTTATTCTATAGAATTTAACTCAGGTTTCATTTCTTCTGTGAAATCTGTTTTAAGTATTCCCTACTTTCCCCTAAATAAATACAGAGCTAAGTGCCCTCACTTCTCTCTCCTGTCTGTGTTTTATATCTCCATTATAGCATCTATTGTATTGCAATTATTTTGCTCCTTGCATATCCTTCCCAGTAGAAGATGATCCCCTTGAGGACAAACATTTGTAGCACTGCATGAACTCATTTTAAGGTCATTCATCTTCATGTCTTCATATAATAGTTTTGTGTATATATCAGTGGCTCCAAAATGTTGTTGAATAAAAGAGCTGTGAGACTTGGGCAAATAAATTGCTCTTTCTGAGTTTCAATTTCCTCAACTGTAAAATGGATGTATTAATAATAGTTCCCTTAACTAGAACAGGTGATTATAAATAGAAAATAAGAACAAATATTAGCTTCCTGTTTCCTAACTAAGGACAGCTAATACTTCAAAAGTCAGCAAATAAACAACTGAAGTCCATCTAAATAAAGACCTCAGAATATTAGTTGGTTTTTATAGATATGTTCGCATTCCGAGTACTTTTATGACACCTACTTATTAGGCCAAAATGCAACTCTGTTGAAATTCTGGAGTTTTCTACTTCCAACTCCCTCGCAAAATATCCTGAATTTCTTGACTAAAAAATATGTTTGACTTATTAAATTCTTCCACCATGAAAGTTTCTGGTGATGAAAAACATAATCATGACAAGTGGCCTTGGGTTGAGTTCCTTTCCCTAGCTTCTCTACTAAATCCTTCCCCTGCTTAAAAATGTCATCTTCAGCAAACACTTTCCAGAATTTCAGAAAGAACCATGTCATATTTTTGTCATCAGCTCCCTCTGGAACTTTTAGAAAATTAGTGAGTTTTCCTGATTGTCTGGCACTTCCATACTATGAAGTGGTCAATTATTTCTCAGAAGTCTGTCTCACATATTGATGGTTTACCTGTTTTCAGTTCTCCTGGACTTAGAGATTGTCATCATTTTGCAGAAGTCATAACTCCGTTCCATTGATACTTTGTAGTGAAGTAGTTTCATCTCATTGGTCTGCTCATTTTCCCTTCCCAGATTCGTCTGCTGTGAAAGTAGAAGGGAGATGATAATCCAACAGGGCAAGTACCCTGATCTCTAGAGAGGCCACGCATGCAGGACACCGGTGTTGCCAAAGCCAACATGACTCTTTGCTCACACGTAATGTTTTTATTTTTGAGGGGAGACTGGGAAATGTATTGAAAAAGCTTCCTTTCTTAAAATTTGTAATTGTTCTGATTTGATAACATCAGCAGCAAACATGCTTCTCCAACACTACAAACCAGAGAAAAGGAGATGGTTACCTACAAAGGAGTTCCCATAAGGCTATCAGCTGATTTCTCAAAAGAAACCTTGCAGACAAGAAGGGGCTGGAAAGAATTGTTTAAAGTCATGAAAGGCAAGGACCTATACCCCAGATTACTCTAACCAGCAAAGCCGTCATTTAAAATGGAAGGGCAGCCCTGGCTGGTGAAGCTCAGTGCATTGAGCATGGGCTGTGAACCAAATTGTCACTGGTTCAATTCCCAGTCAGGGCACAGGCCTGGGTTGCAGGCCAGGTCCCCAGTGGGGGGCCATGTAAGAGGCAACCACACATTGATGTTTCTCTCACTCTCTTTCTCCTTCCCTCACCCTCTGTCTAAAAATAAATAAATAAAATCTTTTAAAAAATAAAATAAAATGGAAGGGCAGATAAAGTGCTTCCCAGATGAGGTCAAGTTAAAAGAGTTCATCATCACCAAGCCATTATTATATGTAACATTAAAGGGACTTCTCTAAGAAAAAGAAGATAAAAAATATGAACAGTGAAAGGACAGCAAACTCACGACTATCAACAAATGAACCTAAAAGAAAATAAAAACAACAAAAACAGAAACTAAGCAAACATCCAGAACAGGAACGGAATGAGAGAAATGGACATCACACAGAGGGATTTCAGTGGGAAGGGGGAAGGTAGAATGGGGGTGGGGAAAGGTACAGGGAAGAAGAAGCATAATTAATAGGCATAAAATAGACAGAGATAAAAATGGTATAGGAAACAGAGGACTCAAAGAACTTATATGTACAACCTATGGACATGAATTAAGGGGGGCGATACTGGAAGGTTGTGGGGGCAGGGTGGAGAGGGGATAAAGGGGGAAAGTTGGAAAAATGGTAATAGCATAATCAATAAAAAATATTTTTAAAAAACACTACAAACAGACTGGCTGGTGACCTGGGAGAAGAATGAGCAGATGAAAAACCACAAAAGAAAGTTAGAAAGCAAGTCATGTGATATGATGTGACCCCTTCTTTGGATCTTATAGTCTGAATTTCAGTTGTCTTCTCAGATGGAGAGAGGTAAAGACTTGTTTTAGTTCTTCATTAAAAATATTCCAGGAGTTCTTTCATTTTTTTAAACACATAGCATATTCATTTTAGTGAGACAGGTAAAGAAACCAAACTTAGATGTCAAATTTTCTTGAGAACATTGCCTGTATGTCTTTTCTTCTTTTTAGACAAACTCATGATCAATTTTCAGCTCTGCAATTTACTATCAGTATGAGTGTGATTAGGAACTTCACTCCCTGAACCTGAGTTTCCTCTTAAGTAAGATAGAGAAAGCAAGCCTATCTTTAGGGGTTTTATGAGGATAAAATGGATATGGTGATACTTCCTAACCTGAGGAGCTATACAGGTTTTATTAGCACAGTCATGCGTTTAACGACAAGACACATTCTGAGAAATGTGTGGTTAGACAATTTCACCATTGTGTGAACAACACAGAGTGTACTTACATAACCTAGATGGTATTGTCTACTGCTGTAATTGTATGTGCTATATTTTTATAGGATTGAAAATACAGTAGATTTGTTTACAACAGCATCACCACAAATTCATGAACAATTGTAGTGCAAACCCTGACTTCCATTTTTGCCTTTTGCAATGCAAGTACCTGACTTCAACTTTGATTGCCCAGGACGCACCCACTTCTAAAGGGCACCCAACTCAAAGCTGGATAAACACGTTGCCAGCCACAGGACTAGAAAAAGAACCAGAATGCCTTCCCTGACTCTTCCCCAGACTCCTTTGTTTTAGAGATCTTGGTCAATTTCTATAGCTGACTTTTGGGGCTACTTTTTTCATTTTTAGCCCTTATGTTTTAAATTCACAAATAAAGAGTCAGCCCAGAAAAACCCTAGGCCCCCACCCTCAACCCGAAAGAAGCACGACCCCTGGCCTATGTGTTCTCTCTCTCCACACACATACCTTACTTTGTGCCTCCTGGTGTGCCTTGCAAGCTCCACAGCTTATAAAGAAGGAACTCTATTTTCCTTTCAAGCTTCCTAATGTTTATTGCTGAAGGACATCTTGAAATCATAAGAACCACAATTGTTGGTCCAGTTGTAACACTGGTTCAGAAAGGGGAGATGTCTGTAGGAAGCTCACTGGGGCCCAAGCGAGTGCCCTGGGGCATTTGTAGCCAGTTGTATTGCTAACCATAGACTGAGAAGAACACAAAATAGAAATGCATTATGCCATGACTCCAGAAGGGCAAGGGCATCATTAGGCAATAGAAATTTTTCAGCTCCATTATAATCTTATGGGACCATTGTCATATATGCACTCCATTATTGACGAAAGGTCATTATGCAGTGCATGACTGTAATATTAGTCCCTCATGCAGGAGGTAGGAATTGAATGAGAAACTGGTGGATGCACCAGATGGGCAGAATGAGAGGAATAATATTCTGGAACATTCATGTAATGCCAACTGTGTGCCAGGCACCACGGAAGGCAAATTCGGATGTTACATTTTCAGAAATTATGAGTGAAAGCAAGGAGGTAGAATTTTACAAAGTGTCACTGAGTGAAGGACATTAAGGAAATAGACCAAAAAATGTAAGTAGAAGCCAACTAGCTGTGGTCACAAGTACCAAGCTTGGGAGTTTCATTTTTCACTCAAAAGGGATCAAGAGCCATATCATGGAAATTTTTCTCAATGGTGGTAGCCTCACCACCAATGGAGGTGGTGTTGATGAAAGCACATTTGCTTACTAGGGAATGGGAAGAGTCAAGGGAAAGATTGGTACGTATGGGAGGCTCTGGCACTAGCTCAGGCTTGAAGTAGCTTGGTAATCCTTTAAAAATACCAACAACATCAACAACTACTACAGCAAAAGAGAACTCTGAATGTAAGTTGGATTTTCTTTAGTTTTAATTAGAAATAAAAGCTTGTATTGTCACCCTGGCTTGTGTGGCTCAGGGGATTGAGTGCTGGCCTGCGAACCAAAGGGTCACTGGTTCAATTCCCAGTCACTGGTTCAATTCCCAGTTCAATTCCCAGTTCAATTCCTCACCCACTTTCCTGGGTTGTGGGTGAGGTCCCCAGTGGGGGGCACGCAAGAGGCAACCACACATTGATCTTTTCAAAAAGCTGGTATATGTATTTTTTTGTATAAACTGCTTCTTAAAAATCATATGGAAATGCCATCATGTGACTTTTACTTAGACTTGCAAACAGCTGGGCCTTGTTACACAATTGGAATGTGCCAAGAGGATTATTTCGGATATACACATGACCTAGAATTTCTATATTTCTCCCCATCTTTTATTGTCTGGACTCCTAGCTTTGTCACATCGGTAACAAGAAAAAGACAGTTCCTAGGGGGAATAGTCTTTGTGTTACTAGTATTGGGGTACTTGGGTTCCCCAAGAAGGAAATCAAGAGGAACCACCCAAGATATTTCCAGGCAAATTTTAGTGAACTTCCACCCAGTGAGAATTAAACAGGTTGGGAGGATAGGGTTCCCAATTAGCTCTCAAAGTGGCCTCATTGGGTTGTTTTTAATAAGCTAGGGATAAGACAGGCTTGCATAAAGGTTGGACAATGCATGGATTTTTTTCTGTGTCAGGGCCAGATCACTTCTTTTTCCTTGGAATTGTTTAGCAATGATTTCTACACCTGCCCTGTGAGGGCAAGATGGCAGTGTTGCTCATCGCCACCTCAGGAAGGTCATATAGCCGTCAAACCCCAATAGACTGCACATGTGGACTGCAAGGGGGTAAGCATTAGAAGAGAGATAAGAATAACTACTTCTTCATTTTTTGTAGGAAGTGAAGGGGTGGTTGCACTCATGTGGTCAGCTTAGTTGGTACTCTTTCTGGCCATCTGGCATTTCTTCTGCCCTGGGCCCAAGTCCCTGTGCTTTCTCAATTGAACAGCAATTAAGGAAAGAAGTGGGGACTCTAAGTCTGTATGTACAAGTCTGATTCATTTTCAACCATTTTACCTAAAGCTACATTTATGAGGTAACATTTGTCATTTTTTGCAAATAGGCCACACCTGAAAACTTACCTGGGCATCTCTAGCGTCTTTTCACAGTCCTCAAATGAGCATCTTGACAGGCCATGAGGAAGCAATGGGACAGGGAGCCACACCTCAGCGGTAAACTTGGTCCAGTGTGACTGAAAGCCCTCAGACACAATCAAATAGCAGAGGCACTGGACTCCAATGAGCAAGGCGGTCGGCCATCATGTTGCTGCCTCCTCACATCATGTCCAAAAATGTACCTAACAGATGGCTGGTTATCATAGAGGGGTTAGCACACCTGCCTTCATGAGCTGCACGTAGGAAGACCCACTACTGAATATGCAAAACATTTCAGAACCAGCCAGCTCCAGGGCCTAGCAGTTGCTTAGTTTGTGCTAACTTGAAAGGGAGATTCCAACAAAGAAATCCTGCATTTCATTACTACAGGGAAAGATTCTTCCTGATGCTTCTCTTTATTAGTTTTGCTTCCCATACCCTCACCCAGATGTGGAGACTTTGGCATCACTAGTGGAGAAATGTTATTCATTGACAAACAAAGTGCTCTGTGCAGGCCAAATGCCTTCTTGGGAGATACTTGCCTTGATCTTGGGAAAGTGGAATTGGATGACTTGCTTTTTACTTTATGAAGGTGTTCTATGTTTTGCCAAAGTCCTCTTAAGTGGTGGTTGGTCTTTGTTTTAATGGAAGATCAGTTGAGAGTCTTTGTGTGGTGAATGTCAGCATTTACATCATAGTACCTTGAGGATGGGAAATTGTTTACCAAACCTCTGTCTTACTGCTCCAACTGACAAGGTAGGTGGTGGGAAGGGGGTGAATTGAGGAAATTACCCTTTTGGTCCCCTGTCAAAGCTAGTGCAGTCTTCCATTTTTAAGGTCTAAGGTCACTAGTTTAAATTCTAGCCCCAAATACGCAAAGATTCATGTTGACTTTTTAGATCGTAAAACCAGCTACAAAACCAGATCTGACGAAACATGCACCATTCTTCACATAAGATGTATAAAGGACACATGAACAAAGCCAAATCCGGGTAGGATAGAGGGTGAGGGTGGGAAGTGGGGGGTGGTGGGGGATAGGAGGTGGGGATGGCTGGGGTAGTGGGGAGTGGTGGTGGGATAAATAAATAAATACCTTGCTCGTTTCCAAAAAAAAGGACCAGGGATGGGTGCTGTGTGGGATTTAGAATAACAATTATATGATAAAAATATATAATTTGAATAAAAAGAGTAAAAGGTAAAAGACCAAAAAGAAAAAAAAAGAACACAAACAGCATTGTACTTCTGCTTTCTCCTATTAAGGGCAAAGGGAAGAGCTACTTAAATGATTAAAAGAATTGATCAAATGGATGAGCAGAAAAAGTCATAGCGCACATTCTACAGTCACACACAATTTTCCTAAACCCAGCTTAAGTCAACTACATACAGCTCTTTTCTTTTCTGCATTGTCCCCTAATGATAACACATTAGAACAAGGCCTCTCATATTTGTATGCCTGACTGTGACCCTCAAAAATAAACATGCAGTAGCTTCCCAGAAAGTTACATTAACTTTAAGATTTGAAATACAGAGGTATTTTATATTTATTTATTTTTTTAAAATATTTTATTTATTTACTTTTAGAGAGGAAGGGAAGGAGAGAGAGAAAGAGAAAAACATCAATGTATGGTTGCCTCTTGTGCGCCCCCTGCCAGGAATTGCATCCCCTGCTGGGAACTGGCCTGCAACCCAGGCATGTGCCCTGACTGGGAATCGAGCCACGATCCTCTGGTTCACAGGCCCGCGCTCAATCCACTGAGCTACACCAGCCAGGGCCAGAGGTATTTTATATTTAAATAAAAATTGATATATTACGAGATAGATATTTTAATCACATTTTTTTTTACTTTTTTAAATTGTTGTTCAAGTACAGTTGTCTCCATTTTCCCCCCACCACTCCCTATCACCCCAGCGATCCTCACTTCCCACCCTTGATCCTACCCCCTTTTTAGTCATATATTTTAATTAAAGTCTTCAAAAATCTGAGGTTTACAGCTCCTGCATGAAGCCACACGTAAGTCCAACAACAGTATACATCCTCATTCCTCTGCCATCAGCAACTTTTGCTTGAATGAATTTTCAAATCACTGCACTGAATATAATTCCTCATTCCTTGGAATTTCTTTTGGGTCTTTCACACACTTTTTTTCCCAACAAACTTCATTAGACTACCATTATTTAAAAAAACCTTCCTTAAAATGAGATTCAAATTTGACAATTCAGAGGTTAAAACTAAAGTCCTCTGTAAGCAGGTAAGGCAGTTATTTACTGGTTATTCTAATTTTACAAATGAGCACACAGAGGCTTGGAGATAGAAAGTGGCTTGCTCACGAGCGCCCAGCCAGCAAACAAAAGAGCTGTGCTTTTAGACCTAGGTTGTTTTAGGGAAAGTTGTGTCTCACAGCACGCAACTCCACAGGGAACGGCACACACCGAGTGTGCTGCCTCATGCCTAGACCACAGCTAGTTAAGAACCCTTTCAAAGACCCCATTTTAATTCTCAGAGTATACATCATGATGCTGCTTTTGACAACAGACTGACCCGAAGCTCACAGAGATCATCTCTGAAAGAAAAATCTCCTCAAACGTCCAACATGTTCTTGGAAAGTCAGTAGAAAGCTAGGATACTAAAGAAAATCCCTTAGTCCAATAATAAAGTTTGATCTTCACTCAGAGCTTTTGTGTGTAGCTTCTACTTTAAATAAATATAAACAAATCTTCAAAGTAACCATGACTGATAATATAACTGGATTAAAAATAATAACAGTTGCCTTTGTTATTTAGATTTTTTATTGCCAATCAGGCCTATCCTGTTTAGTGTACCACATGCTCTTGAAAAGAGTATGTTATTCCTTATATATTATGGAGATCAGACCCTCGTCCAAGGCATCATATGCTAGTATGTTTTCCCATACAGTTGGTTCTTTTTTTATTTTAATGCTGTTTTCTTTAGCTGTGCAGAAGCTTTTTATTTTGATGAAGTCTCATTGGTTTGTTCTTTCCTTTATGTCTCTTGCTAGGGTCTGATCTCCAAAATATGTACAGAACTCACATGACTCCACTCCAGGAAGACAAACAACCCAATTAAAATACAGGCAAATGACTTGAACAGACATTTCTCCAAGGAGGGCACACAGAGGGCCCAGAGTCATATGAAAAGATGCTCAGCATCACTAGCCATCAGAGAGATGCAAATTAAAACCACAATGAGATAACACTTCACACCAGTCAGAATGGCCATCATAAACAAATCAACTGCTGGCAAGGTTGTAGAGAAAAGGGAAACCTAGTGCACTTTTGACAGGAATGCAGACTGGTGTAGCCACTATGGAAAATAGTGTGGGATTTCCCCAGAAAACCAAAAATGGCACTGCCTTTTGACCTGGCAATTCCACTGCTGGGATTATACTATAATGATACTGAATCACCAGTTCTAAAGAACCTATGCACCCCAATGTTCATAGCAGCACAATTTACAATAAGCAAGTGCTGGAAGTGTCACTGAGTGAAAGACAAAGTGTCACTGAGTGAAGTAAGTACCCATCAGTAAATGAATGGATAAAAAAACTATGGTACATTTACACAATGGAATACTATGCAGCAGAGAGAAAGAAAGAGCTCCTACCCTTTGCAACAGTTTGGATGGAACTGGAGAGCATTATGCTAAGCGAAATAAGCCAGGAGGTGAGGGACAAATACCATATGATCTCACCTGTAAGTGGAACCTAATGAACAAAATGAACAAGCCGACAAAATATAACCAGAATCATTGAAATTAAAAACAAACTGACAGTAATCAGAGAGGAGGAAGGAGAGGGATAAAAGAGGATAATGGGGAGGGCCATCAAGGAACATGTATGGCGGATGGGTGGGGTGGCAGGCATGGTGGGGGCAAAATGAAGACAATTGTACTTGAACAACAATAAAAAAAGAAACGAATGTGTTATTCTGCTATTGTTAGGTACAGTGTTTGCTAAATACCAATCTGGTTGGTAGTGTTATTCAGAACTTCTATTTTATTACTAATTTTTGTTCGTTTGTTATATCAAATTCTAAAAGATGGATGTATTAAAATATCCAACCACAAGTTCTATTTTCTTCTCATTTCTGTCAGTTTTTCCTTCAAATGTTTTAAAACTTTGCTAATAGATACATACTCATCTATTATAGTAACATCTTCAAAATAAATGGACATTTTCATTATCATGAAATATTCCTTACTTCTTGGTAATATTTTTATCTTAAAATCTACTTTATTTCATCTTAATACAAACAGTCCATTCTTCTTATCCTTACGTTTCACATAGTATATATTTTCCCATCCATTTACTTTCATTCTATATTTGTTTTCACGTGTAAAGTGTGCCTCATTTGGACAGAATATAAATGTGTGTTTTTAAAATATCCGTTGCTGGTGTGGCTCAGTGAATTGAGTACTGGCCCACAAACAAAACGGTTGGTAGTTCCATTCCCATTCAGTGCACATGCATGGGTTGCAGGCCAGGTCCCCAGTAGGAGCCGTGCGAGGGGCAGCCACATATTGATGTTTCTCTCCTCCTTCTCTTTCTCATTTTCTCTCTCTCTCTCTAAAAATAAATAAATTAAATCTTTAAAACATAACTTTAAAATATCCATTCCCCTAGTTTTTCTTTTAATTGGGGTGTTTAGTCCATTAATATTTTTTAAGATTTTATTTCTTTATCTTTTAGAGGGGAAGGGAAGGAGAGAAGGAGAGAACTCTCAATGTATGGTTGCCTCTCATGAGTCCCCTGCTGGGAACTGGCCTGCAACCCAGGCATGTGCCCCTGACTGGGAATCGAACCGCAATTGGGTGGTTCGCAGGCCCGCGCTCAATCCACTGAGCTACACCAGCCAGGGTTTAGTCCATTAATATTTAATGTAACTATTGATACCTGTGAATGTTATAGGCTGAATTGTGTTCCCTCCCAAATTCATATATTGAATTTCTATCCCCCAGTACTTCAGAATGTGACTGTGTTTGGAGATAGGCTCTTCCTAGCGAAAATCAAGTTAAACTGAGTTCCTTAAGAGGGGTTCTTTACCTATTATGACATGTATCCTTGTAAGAAGAGGAAATGAGAATGCAGATATGTACACAGGGAAAAACATGTGAATACACCAGAAGGAGATGCCATGTATAAGTGAGGGAGAAAGGCCTTAGAAGAAACAACCTTGCCAATATCTTGATCTCTGATTTCAGGCCTCCAGAAGAGTGAGACAATAAATGTGTGTTGTTCTAACTGCCCAATCTGTGATACCTTGTTTTGGCAGCCCTAGCAAACTAATACAGTGAATCTGAATCTATCCTTTTACTATTTTCTGGCCTTCTTTGTTTTGTTATTCCTTTCTTGCCTTTTAATTATATTTTCAGGATTGTAGTTCACCTTTTTAAAATGGGTTTTTAATTAGACTTCTTTGCCTATTTTTAACTTCCTCTAGAGATTTCAATATATAGTCTTCAGTTTTCACCATTCATTTCCCATTAATCTCATACCACTTCACCTTAACTACAAAAACAGTGCAAGTCTAGGACCTCATATACCACTCCTTCCTTTATTCTACACTTGTTACATGTATTAAATCTACTTCCATTATAACACTGCAAGGCAATGTTATAAAATTTCTTTTTTTTTTAAGATTTTATTTATTTATTTATTTTTAGAGACAGGGAAAGGGAAGGAGAAAGAGAGTTAGAGAAACATCAGTGTGCGCTTGCTTCTAACCTGGCCCCCTACCGGGGACTTGGTCCACAAGCCAGGCATGTGCTCTGACTGGGAATCGAACTGGCGACCCTTTGGTTCGCAGCCCATGCTCAATCAACTGAGCTACACCAGCCAGGGCTAAAATTTATTTTTTATTGTTGTTCCAATACAGTTGTCTGCCTACAATTTTTTTAAGTAATTACACATATTATAAAGAAATTAAGGAAGATGTACTCAATTCACTGAGGAAGATGCCAAAATAATAGTACTCAATTCACTGAGGAAGATGCCAAAATAATAGTCTTATGTACACAGGGAAAAACGTGAATACACCAGAAGGAGATGCCATGTATAAGTGAGGGAGAAAGGCCTTAGAAGAAACAACCTGGCATGTACCTGGACATTTTCCTTAATGATGTTCTTTATTCTTTTTGAGGATATTACTTTTCATCTGTTATCACTTCCTTCAGCCTGAACAATCTTCACAGGTATTTTTTTTTAGTACGGATCTGCTGGTTATGAATACTTTGGGTTTTCTTTTCTTAGAAAATCCCTTTATTTTGGACACATGGACAAAATCAAGGGGGAGGGTGGAAGAAAGGGAGGGAGGTGGGTTTAGTTGGGGTGGGGAGGAGTGGGGGGGTGAGGGGGAATGCAAACGACTGTAATTGAACAACAATAAAATAATTAAAAAATAAAATACAAAGAAAAAAGAAAATCCCTTTATTTTGCTTTCATTGTTGAAGAATAGTTTGCTAAATATGCTAATTTTATACTGACATTTTTCTTTCAATATTTAAAAGTGTTTCATTTCTGCTAGCTTCCATTGTTTCTCATCAGAAGTCAGCTTTTAATGGTATCATTATTCCTTTGTATGTAATTCATCATTTTTCATTTGCTATATTCAAACTTTTCTGTTATTGGTTTTCAACAGTATTATTGTGTGTCTTGGCATGGGTTTCCTCATGTCTATTCTGCTTTGTCTTCTTTAACCATCTTGTATATGCAAAATTTTGCCTATCATCATAATGGGAAATTTTCAGCCATTTTTTCTTCAAATAATTTTTCTGTCCCATCTCTCTCCTTTGTTTTAGCATTATCTATTACTTAACTGTGGGTCTATTCATTTATTTTTTAATTTTTTATTTCTCTTTATCCACACTGAATAATTTCTATCAATTCATCTTACCATTTACATATTCTTCTGTGCCATCTGCAATTAGCTGTCAAATCTATCTAGTGAGTTTTTAAATTTTCAGATATTGTATTTTCCAGTTCCAGGATTCCCATTTAGTCCTTTTTAATAATTTCTCTATCTCTGCTGGCATATGCTAATTTTTCACTTATTATAAACTTTCTGTTTTACTTTATTGTGAATTGTTATAATAGCTTATTTTGAAAATTCATGTGTTAGTAGCAATGGCTGGGCTATCTTGGAATAAGTCTCATGTGACTGATTTTTTCTCTTGATAATATGTTTGATTTTCTTGTGTTTGGTTTGTATGCAGATCGTTTTGGATTGTATTCTGGACAGTCTGAACATGAAGTTGTGAAGATTTTACATTCTACTTATTTCCTATGATGAGTATTCCTTCTTTTGTTTTATCATGCAATGTCCCCAGCTGGACTGAACATCAAGCTCTCTTTTCTGAGTAGCAACTCTGGTCTCACATCAATCGTCTGTCTTTGCCAAAGCAGCTTTGATACGGGTCCACACATTCTGGGTTCGGAAGTCATTTAGAGATGTGAGTAGAAGGAATTCTGGCATCCTCACTCTAGCTTTTGCCTTCTTAGATTCTCCCACTCTAATCAGCCACCACAGTGTCTATATCCTCAATTTTCTGGATTATCTGGCCAGAAAGACTATGTTTTTAACACTAGTGAATGCCTCCACCACTTAGTGCACCACACAAACAACTGGACTTCATCTCAGGATGAAATCCACAAAAGCAGTAACCTACTTTGTACAGTTACCCACCTCCTCTCTTCTGAGGATATACTCCTTACTAGAATCTGTTTCTCTTGACACTCTAGCACTTTCTGGTAGTTATTTTCTATATTAAGTCTAATTTTATAATTATTGTTTGCAGGGGATTTTGTCTGATAGAGTCTTGGTGTGTCACCACAGAAATGATTTTTAATTGACTGAAATATAGGGTTAGAGTGGGTAGGTGGTAATAAACTGGGAATATGTAGTTTTATTGTGAAAGTTCCTTGAATATCAGGTTGAAGACTTTGTGCTCAATTTGGAAGGTAATGATGAGTAACCAGAGCCAGGAAACTTGAGCTGTATTTTTAAAAAACATTTGTCTTACTAAGCTGATATAACAAAATGACAGACTGGAAGGCTTATAAACAGAAATTTATGTTCAACAGCTGTGGAGGCTGGAAGTTCAAGATCAGGTTCCAACATGGTCAAGTTCTAGAAAATTCCCTTTTCTGGGTTGCAGACTGCTGACTTCTGGCATCCTTACATAGTAGAAAGAGATTGAGCTAGCTCTCTAGCTGTTTTTAATAAGGGCACTCTAAATCTACTTAATTGCTCCTCTATGACATAATTGCCTCACAAAAGCACCACTATCAAATACCATCACATTGGGTTTAGGGTTTTAACAGATTAATTTGGCTGGGTTGGGAGACACAGACATTCTGTTCATACCAATACCTATATGCTTAACTTAATTAAAGTGGTACACAAAAAAACATTTCTGAGGCCCTGGCTGGTATAGCTCAGTGGATTGAGCGCAGGCCTGTGAACCAGAGTATCACAGTTCGATTCCCAGTCAGGGCATATGCCTGGGTTGCAGGCCAGTCCCCAGCAGGGGACTCGTGAGAGACAACCATACATTGATATTTCTCTCCTTCTCTCCTTCCCTTCCCCTCTAAAGACAAATAAATAAAATCTTTTAAAAGAGAATTAAAAAATAAAATAAAATAAAAAGTCTTCTTTTTTATTAATTAGCAGCAGGGTAATCAACGTTCTTGAGCAAAAGGACACTGAAAAAAGAGGTCTGGGAGAAAGAATAATTTTATGATGAGGCTCTTATTCTTCCTAATCATCTTTTCCATTAGTACAGCTCCCAAGGATGACAATGGCACACAAGGCTTTGAAGTGGCAGTGAAAGCCAAAATCAGCTAAACTATTAGTTTGTTGCCACATATAAAATGTAACAGAGGTAGCAGTGCTTCAAGGCCAGTGTGAAAGTGAAAAAGAAAAGAAAAGGATATAATTAAAAATAGATTTCTTTGAATTATCACCCTGGAATGGGAACATTTACTACCTTGCAAAGAGATTTTACTTTATCACTTCTGTTCACAATGAAGGCAGGTTAGCATGGTTCACAAGGCCTCAGGAAAACATTTATAATCATGATATTACATTTACTTTTACGTAAGTTACACCTTACTTTACCCTTATCTTAGTTATCATGCTACTGAAAATTATATACTACAGGATCCTAAGAAAATTTTAAGAAACAATTTGGCAACTTTTATAGATGACAAAAAGCATGGCTTCTCTCTCTCTCTCTCTCTCTCTCTCTCTCTCTCTCTCTCTCTCTGTCAAATATATATTCAAAACGTCAGCATAAATGAGTTTCAAAATTAACAAAAAGTTCCCTGACCTGTGTGACTCAGTTGGTTGGGTCATCCCACAAAGCAAAAGTTCGCCAGTTCAATTCCTACTCAGGGCACATGCCTTGGTTGCAGTTTCAGTCCCTGGTTGGGGTGCATAGGAGAGGCAACTAATCTGTGTTTCTCTTACATATTGATGTTTCTCTCCTTCTCTTTCTCCCTCCCCCCTTCCCCTCTCTCTAATAATCTTTTATATTTCTGTAATGTCAGTTGTTCCTCCTCTTTCATTTCTGATTTCATTTTGGGGGGTCCTCTCTCTTCTTTTCTTGATAACTCTGGATAAAAAGTTTGTCAGTCTTATTTATCTTTTCAAAGAACCAGCTCCTGGTTTCACTGAGATTTTGTATTGTTTTTAGTGTTTACGTCATTTATTTCTGCTCTCATTTTAATTATTTCCTTTCTTCTACTTAGGTGTAGAAGGCTTTATTTGTTTTTCTTTTTCTAGTTATTTTAGGTGAAGAATTAAATTGTTTATTTTATCGATTCCCTGTCAGGGCACCTGCCTGGGTTGCAGGCCAGTTCCCAGCAGGGGACTCACGAGAGGCAACCATACATTGATGTTTCTCTCTTCTCCTTCCGTTCCTTTCTAAGGATAAATAAATAAAATCTTTTTTAAAAATACATGATCTCATGTAAGTTTTGGAAATAAAAATGTTTAAATAAATAAATAAATTGTTTACTTGAGAATTTTCTTGCTTCTTGACAAGGTCTGTAATGCTATGAAGTTCCCTGTCAGGATTGCTTTTGCTGCGTCCCATAGGTCTGGAGTTATCATGTGTTCATTTTCATTTATTTCCAGATATTTTTTTATTTCTTCCTGATCCCATTCATTGTTTAATAACATATAATTTAGCCACCATGTGTCTGAATGTGTTCCAGGTCTTTTTTATTGCAGTTGATTTCTACTTTTACAACATTGTGGTCAGAGAAGATGCTTTATATAATTTCAATTTCTTGAATTTGTTAAGACTTATTCCGTGTCCTAATGTGTGGTCTCTCTTTGTGAATGTTCAGTGTGCACTTGAGAAGATTGTGTGTTCTTCTGCTTTGGAATGAAAAGTTGTGTAATTATGAATTAAATCCATGTGATCTAGTGTGTCATTTAAGGTCACTGTTGCTGTGTTAATTTTTTGTCTGGAAGATCTATCCATTGATGTCAGTGCAGTCTTAAAATCCCCAACTATGATTGTATTGCAGTCAATTTCTTTTTTAATGTCCACCAAGATTTTCTTTATATATTTAAGTGCTTCTATGCTGGGTGCATAAATGTTTACAAAAGTTATGTTCTGTTGTTGGATTGATCCCTTTACTATTATGCAGTGTCCTTCTTTGTCTCTCGTCATGGCCTTTGCTTTGAAGTCTATTTTGTCTGATGTTAAGTATTGCTACCTCATCTCTTTTTTGTGTGTCCATTTGCATTTAATATTTTTCCATCCCTTCCCTTTCAACCTGTGTGTATCTTTTGTTCTGAGGTGGGTCTCTTGTAGGCAGCACGTATATGGGTCATGTTTTCTTACACATTCAGCTCCCCTAGGTCCTTTGATTGGAGCATTTGTACATTTAAGGTTATCATGGATAGGTACTTATTTATTGTCATTTTATTTTTATAGCTATGTTCTTCTCTCAACTTCTCTTTCTTTCTCTCTCTCTCTCTTTCTTTCTTTCTTTCTTCTTCTCAAAGTAGGCCCTTTAACATTTCATGCAATACTGGTTTGGTTTTAACTGAACTCCTTTAGCATTTTTATTTTTATTTTATTTTTTGGTCTGGAAAGTTCCTTATTTGCCTTTAATTTTAAATTATGGCCTTGCTAGATAGAGTAGTCTTGGGTGTACATCCTTGCTTTTCACCATTTTGAATATTTCATGGCAATCCTTCTGGCTTTCAGTGTTTCTGTTGAGAAATTAGCTGTCAGCTTTATGTGAGTTCCCTTGTAGGTAAGCATTGCTTTCCCACTGCTTTTAAGGGTTTCTCTTTGTCTTTAAACTTTGGCATTTCAATTATGATGTGTCTTGGTGTGGTCCTCTTTGGGTCCATCTTGATTGGAACTCTCTGAGCTTCCTGTATTTGTATGTCTATTTCCTTCATCAGGTCAGGAAAGGTTTTATCCATTATTTTTTCAAACAGGTCCTCTATCCCTTGACTAAGCTTTTCTCTTTCTGGTACCCTTATGATCCAGGTGTTGTTATGCTTGATGTTGGCCCAGAGATTCTTTAGACTTTCCTCATTTTTAAAAATTCTCTTTTTGATTCTCTGCTTGTGTACTGACTGTTATCTTGTCCTCCAAATTGGTGATTTAATTCTCTGCATAATATAACCTGCTGTTGATTCTTCTCAGCATATCTTCATTTCTGGTATTGTATTCTTCATTTCTGACTTTTTGTTTTTTTCCTTTTTTAATGACTACTATCTCTTTGTTTAACTTCTCACTGAGATCATCCATTCTTTCCCTAAAGCCCTTGAACATCCTTACAACCATCATTTTAAACTCTACATCTCATGTGTTGGCTGCTTTTATTTCATTTAAATCTTTCTCTGGGGATTTAACTTGATCTTTCATTTGGGGCATGTTCAGTTATCCCTATTTTGTCTCAGTGTGTTATGTAGATGTGCTATGACTCCAAAACTTGATGGCTTTATGATGAAGGGTCTTGTTGGGCTCAGTGGTGCAGTCTTCCAGATTACCTGAGCTCCATGCTCCAGGAATGTTTCTTGTTGGTTATGGGTACCATTCTTTTGTGGTTGAGTCTTCAATGTCATTGGCCTTTTTGTGGATAGAGTTAACCCTTTGGGCTGACTGACTATAAGAGTAAACCTTGATCACTGTGTATGAGATGCTGTGTACGAGTTGTTCCCTGTAGGGTCTGGTGCCTGCCGGAGTCCTCTTTGGGTGTCTTGCTTTTTTGGCTAGTTAGGTTGAGCTCTTATGTGTTCTGAAGCCCACTACTGGTTGTGATTATTCTGACTCCACGTAGGCAGGGTTCAGCTACAGGTCAACATCAGACATTGCATGTAAATGGCCTTGGGCCACCTGTACCCTGTGATTTTAGTATCTCAAGTCAAGCACATTTTCAAAAGAAGAAATAATCCTGAAATACAGCAAACCACTGGGAAATGTAGCATCATTTGTAAACTCATTGTTACTTTAGTGACATTTTGTTATTTGTACCCCCTTATGCCGAGAACAAAGCGCCAAATGTTGGTAAAACTGTCTCAGCTGGCATAGTTAGTCATAGTTTATCACTGTTGATTATTTCAATTAAATTCATTTTTGTTCATTCTTCTTAGTGGATAGGTGGAGGGCCTACTAGACAGAAATACAAATGTGGGCTATGTCTGCTTTTGTTAAGGAATACAGTTAAGGACATAACATTTCAGATTTCAGGAGATTTGGTAGAAGAAAAACAATATGTAAGACCAAAAATATAGATTGGCTATGCGTGGGGGACTAAAAGTAGCACTGGGCTTTCATCCGAGCTTTATTCTTCTCCTGATGTGTGAGTGATCTCTAAGTCTTAGTTTTTGCATTTATGAAGTAAGGTTTGGAATAGATGATCTCTAAAGGAAGTGCCTTTGCAATGCTGGCAGCTGATATTTCTGTGAACTGCTTTATTTTAGTGTGCAAAGATACAGGTAGTTTAGAAACAATTGGTTATTATCCCTGGCTAATTGTGCAGTTACATATGAAAAAAAGCTTCAGGAGACTGAGTAACTTTTCATTTCCACTTTTTCATATTCTTAGGGCTGATTTGGCTCATAACCCACAAAGACATTATGAAAATGACCCTATTCATTTCATCTATGCCATACACTTTTAAATAATGATTACTTTCTACTGTTTCATCGCGTAGCTAGAAGATGTACTTTCAATTGCATGTTAACTCCTTCTGCCCATGTAACAATTTTCTCTGTAACATTCTTGAACTATATTATGTGTACTTATGGAATAATAAAATGTTCACATATTACTTTTCTCACATAACTGTCTTAAATATGCTTCTTTCAATGGAAATTCTTCCACAAAGATTTTTTTAATGAGCCAAATGCTATTCTTATTTTTAAATCTGCAAAAGTCATTTTATGGGATATATCTAGTTCATTCTCATTACCCAGGGTTTCAAAAGAAAGAGCACCATAATGGGGTAACTCCTGTGGCGTGAAGCACTAGGCAGTGAGGGACAAAAGATAAATTTCATCCTAATAGATACCGCAAATGGAATGCTTTCCATCCTGTGTGACTTTAGAAGGGGTGCTACATTTTGAAGGTTAAGAGCAAAATCAGTTTTGCAACTCAGTGATAGTTTAATTCATATTTCTTGGCTTTGATTTGATTCCTTTTCAAGTTATACCAATAAGGCAGTTATAAGATAAAATGTGTTTCATCATTCATAGTTCCTCCATGTTAACAACTCTGAGATCTTTATCATTTGAGCTGATTTTGTCCTTTAGCAACTGGTCCCTGGTGGATACTGGGGCCACATGCATATTAGGCACCCATGAAACAACTACTCCTATTTGCATACCATATTGTAATTTACAAAACACTTTTGTATTTATCTCCTCAAATCTTCACAATGACCTTCTGAAATAGGCTGGACTAAGAATATCAACCCTCTTCAATTATATTTACTTTTACAAAGTTAATTCTGCATAGTATTTTACTTCCACAGAAAGTTGAATTTTTAATAATTTGTTAACTTCCTATTACATTAACTGCAAAATAGCTGCACATTAATCAATACATGTATGTCCAATACCACCACCTCAAATGAAACATGTATAAAACTGAACTCGTTGCCTTCCCAACCTCTCTATCTGCTACTTACCATCCACTTAACATATACCAAAAGTAATCATCATCATTTTGGGTGTTACCTCATTTGTCACCATCTCCCTAATCTTTCAATCCAGAAACCCCTTTCTTTACTATGCGCTCCTGAATCGAACCGGTTACCTGGTTCTACAGCAACTATATCAGCAACAACTGCTGTGTATTTCACCCCTCCTCCTCCCCTGCCACTGCCATAGTTCTATTGCAATGACATTATACTTGGATTCCCAATCTCTAGTCTAGCTATTCCCCATGTTTCATGCTGCCAAAAACATTTTTTCCTTGAAACACGGCTTAGAATCTGCCACATCTCTCATTAAATACCCTTCAGGGATGAGCGGTACAAATTAATGCTTCGAAGTCCAATGTGTTTAAATTCTTTTTCAATGATTCAAACTGAGTGTGTGTGAATCTGAGGCGTGATTCTGTCCAGTATAATACGCTGACTTTTTGACCTTCAGATTGAGCAGGGAACATAAGATTGTGCCATCTAGTGACTACTGGTCACTAGCTTGCTCTTCTTGTTAGAGCCTGCTAGTCCTTGCATACCTCTGTGAATGCCTCTGACTTAGGCTGTGGCTGAGGGTTCTCAATGGTAAAGTTAGAACTCTTGCTCTAACCATAGTCTTCACCTTGGTCTCTCTTGCCCTGTCCTGCCCACTTCCTTAAACCAAGCATTAAAAACATCACCTGCATAATTTTGTTAACCAGTGTCACCAATAAATTCCATTTAAAAAATAAATACATAAAATAATAAAGTAAATTTAAAAAACCAAATAATTTTCATTTAGCCTCATACAAAGGATGGTGTTCATTATGTTTATTTTTCACCACCTTTGTTGAACCTCACAAGAATCTACCATCATTGCTTTAGAAATTGTGTGACATAGTGGGCAAATATTGGCTTTGTGCTCACACAAACCTAGATAGAAGTCCTAGATCCTCCGCTGGTTGTCTAATTTGGGGCACGTCATTTGACCTCTCTAGGGTTTTGAATCCTCTTCCCAACATAAAATATGTATACAATAGTATCTACTGACTGAGAAAATATGTAATGATAAAAATATTGTTCAGCTCTGGCTGGTGTGGTTCAGTGGATTGAGTGCCAGCCTGTGAACTAAAGGGTCGCCAGTTTCATTCCCAGTCTAGGACACATACCTGTGCTGTGGGCCCGGTCCCCAGTAGGGGGCGCGCGAGAGGCAACCACACATTGATATTTTTCTTGCTCTCTTTCTCCCTCCTTTCTCCTCTTTCTAAAGATAAATAAATAGTCTTCAAAAGAAAATGTCCAGAATTAAAAAACACTTAAACGCATTTACATGTTACTATATAATAGTGTGTGTGTGTGTGTGTATATATATATATATATATGTATGTATATATGATAGGTAGATATCATTTGTAGTTAGCATTTTGTATAGACATAAGTTTGTGTTTCTTTGCCATAATTCTATGGTCACTTGAGACCCACCAGACCACTTGTTTCTGTGACAAAGGCTGCCAAGTGGCCTCCAACATCCATTCTCATCTTGTTATGTGATCAAATACCTTTTAGTTGGCTACATAGCTGCCTAAATAATGATTTTATTCCATGGCCTCTCACCCAACTATGAATGGCCATGTCACTAAGTTATGACCAACAGGATGTCAGCAGAAGTGGAATGTGCAACATCTGGAAATGCTAAAGAAAAAGTATGACCTCTTCTTCATTTATCATCCCTCTCCTGCTGGCTGCAATACAGAAATTACATCTGAAGCCGGAGCAGCCATTTTGGGTTATGAATTAGAAATCTATGTTGCTAAAGGGAGAGCAAAGATAATGTGATCCTGGAACACTGATTAGTGAGTGTGGAACACCCGTAACAGCCCGATCTGCCAAGCTGGGCCTTTATGTGAAAGAAATACATTTTAAGCCATTATTATTTTATGTTTTCTTTTACAACAACTGAACAATATTCTAATTAATGCAGTTGGGTGACCTCTGGTGATTGCTTAAGTCAGTTCCTCCCTTTCCTGAGCTAACTCCCCTTGGGTTTATCCTATTACGTTTTAATACTGCTGGGTTACGGACTTGTGGGCCCCTGCAAGACCAGAAAAATCTCCCTTCCCTTAGGAAGCACATCCTATGCTATGTTAGTTATTTTGACCTTCATGAACACTCATGCATAGCAGTTCTCTGAGAAGCCCTCTAAATTCTCCGAAGCTATCAGGTGCAGTACTTATTGTAAGAGGCACTTTTGATTATTAGCTTCAGTGAAAGTAATAGGCAGGCAGATTTGTGGTGCTGTTCCCATGAATATTCAAGACAGCACTGTGACTTCATGATGCTTCTTGTTATTCGCAAGCTGATTAGATAGAATGTTGAAACTGAATGGAAAAGGAGACAATTTATTACCTTTGCAAAGTATATTATGAAAATATTATAAACAAAAAAAATTCTCCAGAATTAATAGAACATAAAGCACTCTTTTTTTCCCTAGTGAAATTATAAGTGGAATTGGACCATATCTGGGTAGCAATGAAATATCCTGTTAGCTTTCAATTATATTCCTGAACAATAATTCTCTCTCATAAATATTGAAATTAGGGGTTTAAACCAGAAAATAACCCAATTGACTAGACATTAAATTAATTACATTATAACGATTAGATTCTGACATTTCAATATGCACATGCAAATGTACTAAACTATTTAGGAAGCCAAAATCATCACATTCAAATCTGAAAGTTTAATGGTTGCAAAAAGGCATATTGGCTGAGCTACAAACAATAAAATATCACCACATACCCTTGTTTTTATGTGATACATTATTCCCTCAACTTCACAATGTTCGTTTGAGGTATTTAATGCTATTAACTAATGCAATGAGATATTGTGAAGTTTTGTTCTTTCTTTATTAGGATCGAGGCTATTTGCCTACAGCCAAATACTTAAAGAACTCTGTGCTTAATGTTCTGCTCCTAACTGCAACAGTGCATCACTGTGGCACCTCCATTAGCTTGTTCAATATTCCAGAGACTGCTATGCCTGGCAATTCGAGAGCATCAGGAAGATAAACTCTATGAGAGCCATCTTATTTATTCATATATGGAGCATAGCTATTGACAACTTAAATGTTAATGAATAAATAAAGGACTCAGGCCTCATTCACAATTGATACAAGATGAATTGTCTCCATTTTCTCTCTCCAAATACAGCACTTGCATGGAAACTGAAGCAGGGATCTTCCCTCAGTAAGCCAGTCATACTTTCAACTTGCGGGGTCACAAAAACCATTCTCACAGCATAGGTTTACTTTCAAAGATAAAGAGAGAAAAGTTTTTAAGAGAAATGGAATTTGGCTGTTGCTTTAGAAAAATTCATGGATGATTATATAGGCTATGCCAAAAGAAACATGGACAAGCAAGCAAAGTATAGCCAAAGACATTGAAATTGAGAACAGGCTGACAGTGACCAGAGGGGAGAGGGGAGGGGATAATGGGGGGAAAGGGTGAAGGGTTTGCAGGAACAATTGTAAAGCACACGTGGACAATAACAAGGGGGTGTGGAAACGGTGGGGGGGAGCTGGAGTGGTGGGGAGGGGGGAGGGGAAAAGGCAGAAAACTGTACTTGAATAACAATTAAAAATAATAAACAAAAAATTAAAAATCTCCATAAAAATAAATTGGAGGATTAAAAAAGAAAAGAAAAGAAACACAGACACTTCCAGGGCCATATGGACCCTATTGCTAATTAGTACGCTGGCTGTGAGCTATTGCCATAGTTTTCAGGGCTGGTACTGACCAGGCCTATCCAACAGCATAAAGATAATGCCATGATCATGCACACTATGAAAAATATATTTAACCTTCCATATCTGAATGGCTATGGCTTATTAAAAAACACCTTTAAGTGGCAGCACTGTAATAATCATAAAGAGTTCTATTCACATATGTGGTAGAAACTATTTCATGGTAATATGTTTTACTGACATGAGCATATTTCTCTCTGTAGATTTTTGGGGTGTAGAAAACTGCTCTTCTGGAAAGTAGTAATGTAGACATGAACTATTACTGGAGGAAAGAGAGTGATTAATCCATATTCTGCAACAGTTCCTCCGTAAGCTATAGTGTAAAAAGGACAGAGGCCTTAGCCTTCTTGGTGCAGTTGTAGTTGCTTGATTGTTATGTTTGAAACTAAATCTGTAGGTGTACTAATGCATTTGTGGGGAAGAAAACATGATTATGTATTTTATGAAATTATAAGGTAGTTTGCTCTGGATCTCATACTGGTTCATGGTCTAGTTGTCGTCGTCTTCTTCTTCTTCTTTTGTAAAAAAGATTATAGGGAGGCCAGATTTCTCAGGGATATAGATTTTTGTCTAGTTAAAGGTCAGGTGCTGAACAACTGATCTGATTGCTGGGTCATTAAGTTGCCTGAAGTAACATCATTACAAATGTTCACTGGTGAGCCAATCTGGGACTCTGTACTTAGGACTTGCATTAGCACCTGTGAAAAACATTAAGTTGAATTTTGCCTTTGGAATGTCAAAAATGCAGTCAGAGGTATGTATGCTACAAGAATAGAATATTTGTATGTGAAACTACTTGTGATTTAGGATCTCCAAATGTCCCCTTCCTTTCAAAACCTTTTTCTGTGGCCTGAAATTCCATTATTAGATATTTCTTCTTCTTTTTAATTTTTTCTTCCAAGCTGTGGCAACCACAGGGAGTGAGATGACCAAGGTCTGGACTATGGAACATTGTTCACACAGACTGGACTTCATGCAGGGAGCACTGCTGTGCTTACAAAGAGAACAGGAATGCTGAGGGCCCAGAGCAGGGACAACACACTGGTTTTTAGCCGGGGGCCACATCAACCTCACAGTTGCCTTCAAAGGGCCGAAATAATTTTAGAACTGTGTAAATGTAACTACTCCTTAACTATTAAGGAGTTGAAATTATACTTGCCCCTTTGAAGGCAACCACGAGGCTGATGTGGCTCCTGGTGAAAATGAGTTTGACACCCCTGGGCTAGAGAAAGTTCCTGAGAGAAAGGGTAGAGAGGCCAAGGCCAAATTGTCCCTCCTTCAAAATATTGCTAAGGAAAGAATGTTTTGGTCCTATTTCTCAGAATCTAAAGAAACTTGTGTAAAGCTCATGAAAGGAGAAGCACCGGACTTGGAATCCAGGGCCCCAGTCACAGCCACAACACACATTGTGTGCTCTATGACAAGTCAGTGAACTCCTATGAGGAAACTATGCTTCCTCATATAAAATATGATCATTTGAGTTGATTCTCTTGAAGCTCTAATATTCTAAATTTTATATTTTAGACAGCTAGAATTTGGTCTAGTATCCACTGAAGGGCATAACATCTAGCAAACTAGTAAATTATGCATCCATTTCAACTTCTATTTGCCAAATTAATTGCTTATACCATACAGCCTGCCTTGATTATTGCTGAGGATGACTCTTAAGTAATGGCTTTGTTTTGGAATTTCAGAAGGAATGTTGTATTTTCAGATACATCATAGTTGAAAGGGTATGTAGTTTCGATTTTGTCACTAAGCTTTAAGAAATTCCACTTTACACTCCATATATCTGTCCTTCATAGATGTATACATAAAATACATCACAGTTATATTTTAGCTTTTACATTTTTTCATCCAAACATAGAATTTAATAGTTCTAGATGGATGTCATATAGTAATGATTTAAAAGAATGACTTCTAGTAATCCCTAAAGTATTTCTGATGTAGCCACATTCTAGCTACCTAAATTTCTTTCATAAACTTCTTATGGCGATTTTATGGCCTCTGAGAGTGAGTATCTTCACGTTAGGTAGTTTAAGTGTCCACATCATAGCATTTTGGTGACTCCTAGTCATTTCCCTGTGAGTCAACTAATTCAGACTGCTTACATGCTCCTATGTTCTTTCAAATTCCATGCCCAGAAAATTTTATATATAGAAACAGAGATGATGGAGATAAGGACAGGGGTAGAGAAAAGGATAGAGATAGGGGTAGGGATAGGGGAGAGGGAGAGGGAGAGAGAGAGAGGGGGGGGGAGGAAGGCTCACATATGAAGAAACTTGAAAAACATTGGCCTTAATTTGGATCAATTTAGTGCCATTTCACAAACATTTACTGAGCATGTACTATTTTTTTTCTTATCCTGCTTGTATTAGGTAAAAGCTAGTTCTCGGGCCTACAGGGAGATCCCAGTCTATATTACAAAGTCAAATTTCATCCTTCTGTTCTCTCGTATATTGGTTTTAAAGGAGAAATTATTAGGTTTGAAAAGTTCCCCAATAAATCTACAGTCCCCTGGATATATACAACTTGGCATTTCTGCTAGACTTTAATGAGAATTTAAAACAACAAAAAAAACATAGTTGGTGCCACTCTCTGGAATCTGATGTAACTGTCATTGGTGAAACAGTTCCACATAGAACCACAGCTTGAGGATTCCCAGTTTTTCTTCCAGTGATAATAAGGACTAAACTTTCAGGTAAAAGTTAGGTTGGACCAAGGCCTCACATCTTTCAGTCTTAAGGTACCCTTATACATTCATTCATTTTATTGATACACATGCTTGATGTAACTTAATCAAATCCTGACAATTTTGCCTCTAGTCAATGATGTTAACTACAACCAAGCTGTCTTTATGCTTGTCTATTATAGTGAAGCAACTCAACCAAATTACCATTAACTTTCATATAAATACATTGTGTCGGATTTATAAATGAAACTTATTTCAATAATGGGAGGGTATACCTGTAGCAACTCTTGAAAAAGAGTTATTCTAAAACAGCTAAGAAGCTGTATTAGACCATTGAAGAGAAATAGCTTTCAACACTATCAACGTGCAACCTTCTCAGACATTTAGGTGGGAAGTCTCCCCTGTGATACAGGCACCATCTAATGTCCTTGCTGTTTCAGTTGGCTACCCTGAATGACTGATCTAAACCATCTTGAAGGACCTATCATAATGCTAAGGCTCCTGCTTCACAACCCATTTATTTCATGATGTAGAGACTCTCGGGAAATCTGGCAGCCACTTCATTTTGTCTCTGATACTGAAGTTGAACACACTGAAGCCATATGGTGGCATCTGGTCTATGAACAACAAAAACAAATCAAAACAAAAAGAACCCAATTTCATTGAAAATGTTTAGAAATCAGTTTGGGGAGTTTCCAAAATCTTGGACTACAATTGTAATGTTGAAAGGGATACTCTAAATTTCTTGGAAATTATTTTAACTTGAGAGAAAACTTAAAACACACACCACAAAAGAAAGAAAATATTCAATCAATGAACAGACTACTGGTTGCCAGGATTTAGGGAAGTGGGTAGAGTGAAAGAAAATTAATGTGGCTATAAAAGGGCAATACAAGAGATCTTTGTGGTAATAGAAGCATTTTGTTATATGACCATATCAATGTAAATATCCTGGTTTGTGATATTATATTATTTGTAGTTCTGCAAGACTTTACCATGCAGAAACTGGGTAAGGGGTACATGTGATCTCTCTATATTCTTTTTTACAACTGCCCATGTATGTACAAATATCTTGAAATAAAAAGTTTAACTTGAAAAAAACAAGAAACAGCCCTGGCTGATGTGGCTCTGTGGGTTGAGTAGCAGCCTGTGAACTGAAGGGTCGCTGGTTTGATTCCCAGTCAGGGCACATGCCTGGGTTGCAGGCCAGGTCCCCAGTAGGTGGCGCACGAGAGGTGACCACACATTGATGTTTCCATTCCTCTCTTTCTCCCTCTCTTCTCCCCTCTAAAAGTAAATAAATAAAATAGAATAAAAAATAAAAAAACAAACAACAGAAAGAGAAAAATATTTGCAAATCATGTATCTGATAAAGAACTTGTATCTAGAATACACAAAATCTTACCACTTAATAACAATCATTGAAATAGGCAGAAAATTTGAATAGACATTTCACCAAAGAAGATATATGAAAGACTAATAACCCTATGAAAAGACATTCGACATCACTTGTCATTAGGAGAATGCAAATAAAAATCACAATAGGAAATTTCTTCCTACCCACTAGGATAAGATGGCTACAATGATAGAGACTAAACATAGAGCTTGCAGCTGAAGGACTGAAGTTTGATATTTGGCTCTGCTTCTTGCTGCGTAACACAGCAAGTTCCTTTGTCAAGTTGTCTCACCTTAAAAACAGGAGTAGTAATTCACAGTGAGTTTGTGAAGATTCTATTGAATAACATATTTGGAAGCGTACAAGGCCTCATAACAAAACAGACAAAATAGTTTGGTTTGACTCAGGTAGAGCACAAGGGCCAAAACTACAGCCATTGCTTGGACATCCAGTTCACGGACCCTTATACAGTACTTCAGTACTTGAAGGCAACCCTGCTATTCTGGAAAGAATATGGGCTTTGGAGTCAGACCTATTAGATTTTGAATCATTGCTTGGGCAATTCATGATTGTATGCATATGACATTGTGACTTTCGCCTTTCTAATTCTCATTGTCATTATTTTCAGTGCGGATACTATTATCCACTTACCTCAGAGAGTTATTGTGAAAGTTAAAATAATAGTATTGTTATTTCTTTTAAAACCTGGTGCCTGATGGATAATGGAACATGTATCTGCTGAAATGGACCTTTTTCTTAGCACTTTACAAAGGCCACAGGAAGTTCAGCTGAGAAATGTGAAGCTATACTCTGAAATAGATTGTGAAACATTAATGGCTTTATCTATATATGTTAGAGTATACGTGCAATTATAGCTTGGTCTATAGAAAATCACAAAACAAAAACACAAAAGCATTACCAACATGGCCTTTTTAAAAAGATTTTATTTATTTATTTTTAGAGAGAGGCAAAGTGAGAGAGAAAGAGAGAGAAATATCAATGCATGGTTGCCTTTCACGCGGCCCCCACTGGGGGAACCTGGCCTGCAACCCAGGCATGTGCCCTGACTGGGAATTGAACAACAGCCAGGGCTAAGGTGGCCTTTTATCATTATTGAACAATTCCTACTCATTGGTGAAGAGAGGGTGTGGATAGAGTGTTACTTGTCCCTATCCCAATTTCATTGTCTCATCATACTGAAAGCTACTGTAGCAAATGGACTAACAGAGGAAGAGAAAGTCACCTATGGAAAAGAGCCTTTTGGTGGTTCTTCTTGTTTACTATCAAGCCAAGGTGCCCCTGTAATCTGTTCTCAAGAATATTTAACAGTCAGTGACCTTGTGTAATTCTGATCTATTACTTTGTCATTTTGAGCTGAATTCCAGTAACTTGCTACTCTTTATATATCTTCCCTTCTCTGTTTCCAGATTGTAAATATTTCTAAATCTTTCTTCTTGTAAGAAATAAAACACAATACCAATGACTAAAGTTGTACTGAATTTGTTATAGAAGCCCTTTGGCAGGCACTTGCTAGTGAAAGAGAAAGTCAGAGCCAAGCACAGTCTTATTGGACTTATTAATATTAGAGTCACCATGGCTTTAACTTGATTGTTATTTATTGAGCAGTCAAAATGTGTTAGGCAACATAAAGAACTCACCAAAAGCATGATGGGGATATTAAAGATTTTATACCCTAAAAAAGGAAGTCTATTAACTCAACTACAGAATGTATCCATTTCTGTAATCACTTGTGAAATCTTGATTGGAGAACTCATTTAGCTAGCCTTATACTTAGAGGTTATTTTTATATCTTTCTAGTTAAAAATTGAGTTGCTTCAAATAACATTTCAAGATACTGTAATGTGATAGTGCTCACATATATGAAATTATTTCTCTTCAATTCTAACACAATTAACAAATATCTCATCAAGAGCAAAAAACTCAGCAGATTCAGAAGACCCTGAGCAAACTGAGTCCTTGGGGGATTAACCATATTCACTTCAGATTCATTTTGGGAAAGTGATTATATAAGGAAAAGGGAAAACAAAGCAGTTGCTCAGTGAAATGAAGGACTAGGGGTAAATGTAAGGTTGGCAGGACAAAGGACTGAAGGTTATACTACAGCTTGCTCCATAAGAATGTGGAAGATTGTCCATTTCTCTCTATCAATCCCTAGTGAGCGCCCATAGTGTTTTGGATTTCCTGTGAAGCACTGGAAGTATAATGATGATGACAATATAGTTTTTGCCTTTGAAACATCTGCAGCCTAGCCATACGAACAGAGAAATGGAATTATTCATTCATTCAACAAATACTTGGGTGCTCTCTTTAGGCCGGGCACTTTCTGGGGCTGGAGAGACAGGGTGAAGAAAAGAAACAAAAATTTCTGTCCTAGTGACCACATTACAATTCAGAATACAGTAATGACAAACGAATGTGTGTGTGTGTGTGTGTGTGTGTGTGTGTGTGTGTGTGAGAGAGAGAGAGAGAGAGAGTTAGAGAGTTAACTGGAACAATATTTTTAATAGATTTGATATATTAAATACTGTATATATGAAATACAGATAATGGTTCCCTCATAACCTTATACCACAGGTGGCAAACACAAGGCCCGTGGGCCAAATCCAGCCCTCCACCTTGTTTCTACCTGGCGGCAATGCTGAGCAGCTCTCATTTAACTATTAAGGAGTAGCTACACTCATACAGTCCTAAAGTTACATTCGGCCCTTTGAAGGCAACCATGAGGCTGATGTGGCCCCTGGTGAAAATGAGCCTGACACCCCTGCCCTGCACCTATAGTCAGATGGTGACAGATGCTATGGAGAACAGAACTATAAAGCAAGGAGAGGAAGAGGGGGTTTTGGGTGGGATAGGAAAGTATGGGGAAACCTCACTAATAAAGTAACATTTCAGCAGAGATGTAATGACATGAGGGAATGAGCCATGTTGATATGGGGGTGGGGTAAGACAACATGCAAGATGGAACAGAAAGTTCAAAGACTATAAAGAACATGGGTGTTGAGTGCAGCGTGTGGGTATAGCAGAGTCAGTGTGTCTGACTGCAGCACTCTGCAGCATGGTAAACGTCTCTACATGCTACAATCTCTGAACCAATTTAACTCCATGCACTTTTACCAGTACTGACTAATCCACTTTCTCAGTTTCCTTGGCCTGTACCCTCCCCTTCTTCCTCTGTCACCTTAGCACTTGGTCATATGATTTAACATCTGGCTTGTGGCCTTGACTTTCTCCTGGTACCATTTGGAATACACTTCTTGCTTGCTGTGTTTCCACAGGATATTTGGGTTAAGAGCCCTTCTTGGCCTCCAGCCCTATCTACTATCCACAAGCCTTGCTTGAGGGTCCTGGGCAATAATTGCCTCATGAGTTTATTGCAAGACCCAAAGGAGATATTATATGAGTAAGCATTTTTAAACTTTTAAGTGTTTTATGCTTGTAATGAAATCTTTAGTTCTGAGGTCATGAGTTCCCAAACAAAAAGATTACACCAACAGTAATGTCATTTTATGATACCAAAGACAGCAAAAGCATGAAACTGGGAAAAAACAGGCCAGAGCTGTCTCTGTCGGGGGTAAGATGAATCACCAGCGAGAAATAGAGTGGCCTTTGGAAGACTCAGGGCAGCTGAGTTGGGTCCTCCCTATCAGTGTGGGAGAGAGCGCTGCATAACTCATTCCTCTCTGCTCCTTTATTCCAAACAATTTGCAGATTCCTTTTTATTTTTCCTTATGCCAGATGTTTTCCTTCTCCGTTTTTTCCATGCCAGATTTTTCAGTCCTGTTTGCTCAGGACTTTGTATCTTTATATTTCTCCTCTTGTATCACTTTCTTGCTTTGTCTGCTTTATTATTCTCTACTTCTTGCTCCTTAACCTTGATTGGATTTTGCTATGGTCCCCTGGGGAAGTTGCTCTAAAGGCTTGCAGTACATGTCACATCACGCATCAACCTGGCCCCTTTGCCTGCTCTGAGGAGACTATTGCTAGAATGAAGTGATTCCTTGAGAGGGGAGCTGAAAAGCATGGTGAATAGAGTGATGCATTAGGAGTCAGTCAGTAAGTCTGGATTCTACCACTAACGTGATGGATTAACTTTGGCAAGTCTTTAGCCTCGTGCAGGTCTCAGTTTCCCTAACATATGCAATAAAATTGCTAAACTAGATGATCTCCAAGAATTCTGATGTGCTGAATTCTGAAAATGCTACATTAATGTGAAACAAAAAATAAATATTTTAGCAACAGAGGAAGGTAGGGCTGGAGCTAGTGACTGAGCCCTTGGAATAATACAGCTCTCTTATTTCCTAGCATATTGTTTGCATCGTGTTACAACCTTTAAGGTTTTAAATAAATGCCTGAAAATACAAAATGTGGGCCCTGCTTACCCCCCAAAACTTTCCACTGTGCTCCACATATAGTGCCTGCTCACCAAAAAAACAACTGAATGTATTATGAGCTGACAAATTTTGAATATATGCTATTTATTTCTAAAAGATGGGATTGGCAGATTGCCTAGGATATGATGAAAGAGGGTAAAGCAACATTGGAGAAAGCCCCTAGGGACAGTTCTTACAGAAGGTAAATGATGGAGTGAATAAAGCTTTCAGGTTGCTTAGCTAAATGGTCTAGGAGCTGTACAGTCCACTAAGCCCCGGATTGTCCAGAATCAAGCAATATTGATTCTATGTTCAACTTCACCAAGAATTAAGGGACTTATGCCTCTAAAACAAATAATTTTTAGGCATGACATTAAAAATAAATCCAGAGCCCTGGCTGGTGTAGCTCAGTGGATTGAGCACGGGCCTGCAAACCAAAGGATTGAGGTTCAATTCCCAGTCAGGGCACATGCCTGGGTTGCAGGCCAGTTCCCAGCAGGGGACACACAAGAGGCAACCATACATTGATGATATTTCTCTCCTTCCCTTCCCCTCTAAGAATAAATAAATAAAAATTAAAAATAAACAAATAAAATCCAGAGAATTTGGAATTGCTTTTGTGAAATTAGAACAAGTCATCTCTGTGAATTAGTTTCTCTAATACCCACCTTAACTGAGCCATATTTGGAAAGTTATGGAGAATAAGATGTGTAAGAGTATATGCAACAATAATAGGATTAGTACTGAGTTACAACCATACAATACAAGCACAGGGAATGGTTGGAGTTCTGGAACTGATTACAGTGATCTTCCATACCCCTAAATCTATTTTCTTGGCACAGCTAAATCAGAAATGTCAACATCCTTCCAACCCCAAACTGCCAACCTCCCTCATCTGTATCCACACTCTTTTACATTCTGCCTGTAACTGTAAGCAGCACCTGAGCTACTATCTAAGGCAAACCCAACAACTGTATTTCTTATCTCATCCCCTCACCTTCTTGGGGTCGCCATCCAAGCAACGACTATCCATCCTCTTCTTCCCCCTAGATCAATCATTTCTCTTACTACTGTGTCATTTCCATTGGGGAAAAAAGACAAAACAATTTAAATCTCCAATGTCTCTTACATTCAAAGAAAAATAAACATATTTATTACCATATATCACCTTCCAGCCACAACCCCATTTCTTAGTTCCCTTTCTGAAAAAAGCAAAACTTTCTGGAAGAGAAAGTTTCATTTTTTATAATTTTTTCCTATTGTTCAAGTAGAGTGAAAGAGATATAATTTAATTCTCCAATACTTCATCTCCTGTGTGAATGGTTCATTTTATCCTTCCTAGAACAGTTTTACTTTGTCTTGGACTCCAAGATGTCATGTTCTTCTGTTTATTTCCTATATTACTGGGCACTCTGTCTCAGCCGCCTTTGATTGTCTACTTGCTTTTTCTCTGCATGACCCAAATAATAGAGAATCTGAAATCTTGCCACTGATCCTCTACCAACCTACATTCTTCCCTCAGCAAATTCCATCTGTTCCAAGCCTCTACATATGCTCCAAGTGCTAACCTCTCCCTTCGGCTTTGGACTCACATATGAGACTGCCTAGTCATCATCATCTCTACTTAGATTTTTAATTTTTTTAAAATATTTTATTTATTCATCTTTAGAGGGGAAGGGAAGGAGAGAGGAAGAGAAACATCAATGTATGGTTGCTTCTCGTGCATCCCCTGCCGGGAACTGGCCTGCAACCCAGGCATGTGCCCTGACTGGGAATCGAACCGCGATCATCTGGTTCACAGGCCCGCGCTCAATCCTAATTTTCTTATTATTGTTCCATTACAGGTATCCCCAGTTTTCCCCTGAACCCATCCCCTCCTTTCCCCTGATTTTTTAAAAGATTTTGGTGTTTTTTAGACCGAGGGGAAGGGAGGGAGACAGGGAGAGAAACGTCAATGTGCGGTTGCCTCTCGTGTGCCCCTTTCTAGGGACAGGCCCACAACACAGGGCAGGCCTTGACTGGGAATGGAACTGGTGACCCTTTGGTTCATAAGCCGGTGCTCAGGCCACTAAGCCACACCAACCAGGGCTCCCCCATTCCATTTTTAAATAGGCATCTCAAACCTCAGATGCTGCAGACAGAGCTCTCAAACTATACTTAGCACACATCCACACTGCTTTTCCATGTCATTTTTCTTTACAGAACCAACCACTCAGTTCCTCACATCAGGCAACTAGGAGTCATCTTTCATCTCTTCTGTCCTCCTCACTCCCCACACCCAATCTATCAGCAAGTCCAGTAGGCTTCAATTCAATCACTTCTCCTGTGCTCTACACTACAAAACTAGTTCAAGCCTCCATCATTAGCTCTCCCCTGGAGTCTCATAATAGCCTCTGAACTGATCTTCCTGCCATACTCCTTACCACTTTTTAGTCAATTTGCCATACAGCAGACAGAATGAACCTCTCAAAAGTTGGTCAGACCATGTCATTATCTTGTGCAAAATCCTCCTATGGCTTTCCATTACTTTTAGAATAAAATCTGGACTCTTCACAAGGGTTTACAAACTGTACAATCTGGCCTCTGGTGACCTCTTTTATCTCATCTTCCACCCCTTGCCCTCAGTTCTCTGACTACTTCGTATTTTTTCCCCTCAAACATAACCAACCTTTTTGTCATCCTAGGACCTTTGGGCTAGTTGTTCTCTTTCATATTTGTCATCTTTTAAAAAAATATTGTATTTATTTGTTTTTAGAGAAAGAGAGGGAGAGAAACACCAATGTGTGGTTGCCTCTCACATGGCCCCTACTGGGGACCTGGCCCGCAACCCAGGCATGTGCCCTGACTGGGAATTGAACCGGCAACCCTTTGGTTTGTAGGCCAATGATCAATCCACTGAGCCAAAACAGACAGGGTTGTCATCTATTTTTATCAGTCTTAGTCACCTGGGGGTAGAGCTGTAATTTGCATGTGATATTTGACATCAAACTATAGACATCGCAGCTGCAGCACAAAAGATGCACATAGTGAGACTTAGAAACAAAATCAGATACATTAAACTTCACAATCACTCATAAATAATACCCTACTACTCTGATTTTTTAAGAGAAGCTTATTGAATTACATGTTACTCTTAGCTTTCTATCGTATAATTAGTTTAGAGAAGAATTGTATACTCTAATTAAAAACATGATAAAAATCATGTTTATAAGAATAATTTCCCTGCCATTATGACAGACACTTGGATTGGCTTCTATTCAACAGAAATGCTATAACATAACTGATGTTTTGTTTAATCCTTGGTTTCCTTAAATTAAAATTAAAATGAATATCAGATAAAGTAAATAGAATAAGGAGGTTCTTTTCCATAATGTCCTGGAAGATTTTGTTTCATAATACTTTTTGCTGAATGTTTCTGGGTTAGATTTGACTATCATTAAAACTGATTCAATTGCTTAAAAAAACATTTACTAAGAATAACCACAATTTTTCTTTCTCTCTTTTTTTTCTATCAGAATTGATTAAATCACATCCATTCATTTGTGATGACACTATTAGGCAGGGAATGAGCCTGTCTGTGTGACTAAATTGGGACCACCACAATCGATACGTTTAGTGACCTTTCTTAATTCTTTCACTCTGAACAATCGCCTCAATAGAATTATAGCAAGAACTCAAAATCCCAAGATCAATTGTTTTTAAAGTATCCTTTAAGAAAGCTCCTGCATTAGAAATTGACATTCGGTTCTCTAGCATTACACTGTGGTAATCACTCAAATCTCTTAAAATGAGCTTTATTCAGGGGACTTAGGGGGCTATCCTTAGGATCAAAAATAAAAATTGACTCATAAGCATATGGGTCATACATTATTAATTTTTGTTTAGAAAAAAATCAACAATTGAAAAATCAGTTTATTTGATTATTCTAAAAATATTTTTTTTGGAAAAAGGGAAAATTCCCAGAGCACTTGTATACCTCTTGTCCTTCATAAATGCAGTTCACATACTAAGGAAAACCATCTGTTACCCCTCTAACTTCACCATGATGAAAATTACTATTATAATGAGACTAGCTTTTTAAGCATATATTTTTATATGAAGACAAATGTGCATATAAACTTTTTAACATTTCTCTAGCTTTTGAGGTGGATGTGGGTATAGTGAAAAACAAAACGTTTTCTACTCATTATCATCAAGGTATAGGCTTGGTAGATTTATGTCTTGCTAAGAGCTGGGTTTCAATCAAAGTTATAATTTTAAAAAGCTGAATTGTGTGCTGTGAAGTTAAGACTGAAATATAAGAAATACAAAATCTCAGGAAGTTACATATATGTTTTTGCCCAAACAATTCCAGTAACAAGAATTCATAGAGTGAGTCTGGTCTTGAGAGAGCAAAAGTAGAATGAAAATACATAAAATAGAGTATGAGTTTAAAGAAAAACTGAAACCATAGCATGGTGTGCCAAATGCAAAAATTGTTATGAGAATAAGACATATTTTGTTCTAAGTGCAGTTAGTTTTAAACAATATTGTGAAAACTGAATCTCAGTTTTAATTAAAATTTCCTCTGAGTTGTGTGATGCTTTGGGCAAGAAAAAGGTCTGAAATATATTTATATTTATAAATTATACAGGGGAAAAACAAAAAAGTAGGAGCGCCAAAAAATAACAGCTGTGTTTGATTTTAAAGTGTTTAAACTTTTTACTATTTACTTTTCCTTCCTTTTTATCCCCCTCTATTAGTCCAAGATCGGGCCCTCACATCCAAAAATATCATTAAAATAACAAGGTCTGGCCTGGTCTCCCTGGTTCTATCTTGTTATGTTGTCAGCTACAGAACGGACATATTTATGGCACATAATTAAAGTGACAATGTGACATTGAAATCAACTCTAGATTTAAATCCTATTTTTATATCACTGGGCAACTTCCCTAACTTCTTTGAGTCTTCATTTTTTTCAACAATGGAAAGGGGCAGTAAGTCCACCCTCACAGAAATGTTGAGGGTTGATTGAGATAATGTAGAGGAGGTACCTAATTATTAGTGAGCAATGAGTGAAGGATCATTTTCCTTCCCCCAAGTTGTATTTCTCTCTAGTATTTTGTACACGAGTCCTCTTATCAACAGACTGCTTTTTATCCCCACAAGCCCTAGCTTACCACACATATTTTTATAAAACAAACAACACATTTAATCATCGTATTTCCATTGCCAATTGCCTTATCTATTCTAGTTTTACGAAATATGCTTTTAATGTTTTTTCTTTTGATGTTGCCAAGTATAGAAGCTGAGTTGTAAGTAGTCTTTTGAATATACTAGTTGATGTTTTTGTTTGCTTTTTAAGTGATTGGATGCTACTCACAATCCTTGAAGAGGTAATATACCAACTATCATCCAAAAAAGTTTCTAAAAGGGAGAATACATCTGGAGTGTGTCACTTTTATACCAAAGGAAGTTCTTCCCGGCAGGTCTTCCCTCTGGGGAAGCAGTGTGACAAGACATTTTGACTGTCGTGTTAGTGTGATGACTTCTTGATAAGCCAGCTGCTCTCCAATTCCAGGCTATTGTGCCTACTTCTGGCTTTAAAGCTTTGAAATAGCATTCCATGAAGGGCTTTCTTAAGTATTTCTCTTTACTTGATCACATTTAAATTTAAAAACCCTATAGGTTAAGACATTTTTTATTCCTAGATAATATGAAATTCAACCATACACTCAACCATTTTTTAACTTGTACTTTTACACATATTCAGTAAAATTCACTCTTTTGGGTAAACAGTTCTATGAATTTTTGACAAGGGCATAGGGTCATGTAAAAAAAGCACCATTTTAAGATACAGAAAAGTTCTACCATTCCCAAATATTCACTCGTGCTGCCCTTGAGGAGTAAAACTATCTCCCCTGAACTCTAGCAATTACTTATCTGTTCTCCATCCCTATAGTTTGCCTTTGCCACAGTTTCATATAAATGGGATCATCCAGTATGTAGCATTTTGAATTTGGCTTATTCATTCTACTCTGGAACTTCATCCATGTGGTTCTGTATAGCAGTAGTTTACGTCTTTCATTGCTGAGCAGTATTCAATACTATAGAAGCACCACCATTTATTCTCTCATCAGTGAGATCATTTGACTCTGGGTGGCAGGCGCACAATGCAGTGTGAAAATCATGTGTCACAGAAATGCACACATGAAACCTATATGTTCTTATTAACCAATGTGACCCCAATAAAGTTAACCATTTTTAAAAATCATATACGGATATATGTGGATATATATCCTATCTTAATTCAGCATATTGACTTTTTCATTACATCTGTTCATCTTACTTTTGGTGTTTGCTCAAGGAATTATAACATGCATACTTAACCATTTACAGTTAATTTAGAATGAACATTTTACCATGTCAGGTGACATATAGAAGTCCTACAGCCATATACGTCTATGTATCTCACCCCCTTCAGGTTATAGTTGTCATATGTACTATGTCTACACACACTGCGGATTCCACCAGATAATGTTATAATTTTTAAAGAACTTAAGAGACAAAAATAGTCTTCTTAGGGCTGTGATCTGTTCATTTTTTCCCTTAAAAACTGGTCTAATTTTCTTAATTTTTTGTATTCTGAGTACTTTTGGATTGTATCCAAAATTGTGAATATTTTGTAAGACTCGGGGGGGGGCTGTTAAAATCCTCTGTAGGATGTAGATTTTTGTTCATTCGCTTCAGAAGAAAATTAACATGGTTACATTGACATCACACTTCTGCCTCAGCTTTTGTGGCCAGTGGTTACATTGCCGGTTCAGATTTCAAAACCTTTGCCTAAGGTATTTGGGTCTGTCCCATGTATGTGCCACTCAGGAGTTAGTCTGAGAGCTCCACGCTGTTTTATTTCATAGTTTAATTCTCAAACTAGGCTTCTTTGCATCTGCTCCACAAGTGTGCTGCTCAAGGGCAAGCATGAGAGGTGCGTTAGTTCACACACAGAATTAGCGCAATCCCTTTCTCTAGCGTTCACCTCTCACAGATTTCTCCATCATGTATAGCTCTCAGGGGCTTCTTTTTGTATTTCTTTGGGCCAGAATGTTGGTTTTCTCTCGGAAGTTTAGAGCCCTTAAGGCTATCTCAAAGTTCCACATCACTGAGGCTTTCCTTAAGGCAGGGAAGTGAAAAAAAAATAGTTTGTCTCAGAATTTTTCTTACTCACTGTCACTATGTACCTCTGTGACATGTTCCACCCTTGGGTCAAAACCTATTATGAAGGAGGAAAATAAAACTAAGAAATTCACTACCATTTTAATCAGTTTTCAAGTTATGACTTCTCTTCAAATCTTCCAGCTATAAGTTACTTTACTTTTCAGAGTTCTCAGTAAGTTCCCTCTTCTATCCTAGCCAAAATTTTAGCCACACTTAGTAAGAAACACAGGCTGAAGTGGGCTTATGCCATTTTGGCCAGCATCAGTAGTCCTGTCCATTTTTCAAAAATATTTCAACTTTTGATTATCTGGCTCACTGAACTTATAGCTGTATCTGTGTCCTTAATATACACAGCCTGCGCCGGGTATCTCCCTGAGGATGAATACAGGAACATCATTCAGATGTCAAAATAATTGCTGTGTGAAGCAACTGAAAATAAATCATATTAGTCATACAGAGGCTTTTCTGTCTTTTCACAAAAAAAGAATTCTGCCCACAGGATGGTCTCTTGTGACAGTGATCCATTTTGAACATCTTTCTTGGTTATTGGCACTTGCCCATCTAATAGTTACATGTTATCAACATAGTATCTTTTAGATGCCCAGTTAAGTGGAACAGGAAGCACAACCTCTTGTTAGAAGGACACACAATTTTCTGAGATCATTCCACTACAGATAAGGGTTTGCAATAACCATCCTTCCTCCTACCTCTATTTTTACATTTTGGTTGCAGTTGGAAGTGGATTATGTGGCTATACATCCAGTGAAACTAATTGGCCTTGATAGTGGTATTTTTGTTGTTGTTGTTGTTTTCTCAATACAGTTTTCCACAAATGTTTCTGACGTTGATTTGCTTTTTCAGGGTGATAATTTCTTTATAATTTTCTGCTTACTTAAGGAAAACAAGTACTGTGTGGGAAACGAAAGCCAAAGTCATTCATTCAGCAAATACTTCTTGAATGTTTTCAAACTAAAACAATTTTTTTAACGATGGGGAGATTTTTTTTTAATTTTTTTTTCTTAAAGATTTTATTTATTTATTTATTTATCTTTAGAGGGGAAGGAGAGGGAGAGAAACATCAATGTATGGTTGCCTTTCGTGCGTCCCCTGCTGGGAGTTGGCCTGCAGGGAACCAGCCTGCAACCCAGGCATGTGCCCTGACTGGGAATCGAACCTCGATCCTCTGGTTCGCAGGCCCATGCTCAATCCATTGAGCTACACCAGCCAGGGCTCAAACTAAAACAATTTTAATAGAGAAACTTTTCTTTCCAAAAACAATAATAAATGAAACGAGGCATTTTGTAAATTGTGATCCTGAACAAGTCAGTACATGACAGTCAAGGTCACTTTGTAGCAGCACACACATTCCAGTAGGTAGAATAGACAGGAATCACAAAAACAAACAAACAAATAGAAATAAACAAGTAAATCAGCTCGCATTAAGCGCTACACAGAGAATTTCAATTGGGTGATGTGAGTGTAAGTGTGGATGATTACTTTAGAATGGGTGGCAGGGAAACTCCTTTCTAAACCACATGAAGGAGCCAGCCATGACAAAACCAGGAGTAAGGGCACTGAAGAGAGAAAAATAAATGCAAATAATCTAAAGTGAAATTGAATTTGACATGTGTGAATAGCAGAAATAAGGCTGGCATTGTCAGATCATTGTAGGCAAAGGAGTGGAGATGACATCAAAGAGAGGGCCGTGGGTTGTATCACACAGGGCCTTTATGGCCACGGTGTGAGTTTGGATTTCGCTCCAAATATGATATGAATTCTTGAGAGAGTTTGATCGGGATGCAGATTTGATATTATTCCTATGGTGAAAACACTTTTATAGCTCTGTGCAGAAGCAGGGTGAAAGGAAGCTGTTGTAGGATCTATTAGAGTGAGGATAGTGATTTAAACGAAGTCCGTAGCAGAGAAAACAGAGAAATACTTGAATATGATATGCTTCGGACATAGAGATGGCTAGATTTGCTGTTGGGTTGGATGAAAAGTAAGAGCAATAGAGAAAATGAAGGATGTGTTCTAGGTGTCTGACATAAGCAACTGCATGGGTGGTAGTTTAATGTGTTGAAATGGGGACCAGGAGGGGCAGCCTAGGCTGAGACCGTGGATTGAAAGACATATGTTTGCTTTAAGCTTGATATGCCATTTGATACTTCAGTGGATATTTTGACAATGAGGTTAGATATGCGAAACTGGACTTGAGGAAAGATCTATATTGGAGACAGAAATTAGCAGTCATCAGGGAATATATAGTACTTAAAGACGTGAAACCAAATGATATCACCTAGGAAATGAGTGTGGATATTAAAGAGGACTAAGGGCTGAATGTGGGCACTCCATTTATAGGTGAGCCATAAGAGGGACAGCCAAGCAAAGGGGACTGAAAAGGATTAGCCAGTAACATAAGAGGGAAATCAGGCAAGTGAGAGCTGGACAGACAAGAGTAGAAACCATGTGTGTGTGTAAAATGTTTCAGCCCTATGTATCCTTAAACAAACATTTTGTTCCGTTTTTTAAAAGACTTTTTATTTAGTTAGTTTTAGACAAAGGGGAAGGGAGGGAAAAGGGGAGGGAGAGAAACATCAATGTGTGGTGGCCTCTGAGACACGCCCCCTGCTGAGGGCCTGACCTGGCCCACAGTCCAGGCATGTGCCCTGACTGGGAATCCAACCAGCAACCCTTTGGTTTGCAGGCTTGTGCTCAATCCACTGAGCTACACCAGCCAAGGCCCTTAAACAGATTTCTTATTTCAAACAATACATCATATGAGGGAAGAGAAAGCTCTTGTGTTTGGGTGGTGCAGTGTTAATAAGAATGCCTTAAAAGTGGAGGATGTATTTTGGCTGAGTCCTGAAGGATGAACATAATTTTGACATGAACAAGAAATGGAATATTTTCCAAAACTAAGAACAGCATAAAAAAGATAAATATTAATAACATCAAAATTTGCTAACATTCATGGCCCTGGCTGGTGTGGCTCAGTGGATTGAGAGCCAGCCTGCAAACTAAAGGATCATGGTTCGATTCCTAGTCAGGGCACATTCCTGGGATGTGGGCCAGGTCCCCAGTAGGGGGAGTGTGAGAGGCAACCACATATGGATGTGTCTCTCCCTCTCTTTCTCCTTCTCTTCCTCTCTCTCTAAAAATAAATGAATAAAATCTTTAAAAAGAGTTTTTTCTAACATTCATGTTTATTGTTTGTCAGGTTCTGAGCAAAGTGCTTTGCATCCATTAACTAATTTAAACCTAAAAATATGCCATGAGTTAGATACACTTTTCATTTCCATTTTTTAGATAAGGAATTTGTGTGCATTACAGTGACTTAACTTCTAATTAATTAAACAACTAGAAAGTTGTTGACTCTTGATGTGAACCTTTTGAGATCTGAGTCCAGAGTCCATGATCCTGACAACTATACTAAGAAAATAACACAAGGAATGCACTTAAATAATGAAAGCTCCAAGGGGAAGCCCCATGTTATAAACAAGTAAATTTTTTTATCTTCCCCAGTGGGTTTAGCATTTTATTCTTCTGGCTTTAAAAAATAAAGTGAACTCAGAAGACAAGTATATCTCACAGCAATTACAGATGTGTGTGTCTAATATTCATGAAAGATTTTTTTCATTGTTGTTCAAGTACAATTGTCTCCTTTTTCACCCCACCATGCCCCTCACCTCACCCATCCCTGTCCCCCACCCTCAAACCCACCCCATTTGGCTTTGTCCATGGGTCCTTCATACATGTTCCTTGATGGCCCCCCATTATTCCCTCCTCCCTCCCCTCTGGTTACTGTCAGTTTTTTTCTTTATTTCAATGTCTCTGGTTGCTTTTTGCCTGCTTATTTGTTTTATTGATGAGTAAAATTTTTTAAACACTGTGGGAAAATTAAAAAGTGCAGGCTTTGTACTATGCTTCAGAATTACAATTTCCCCGAAACGTACAGAAAATGCGTTGACATAATCAAATATTAGAGTTGTGAGACCCTTAGAGACCATTCAAAATACTCTCCTCTTCACTTTTGGGAAATGTATCTGGTAACATAAAGACTAACAAACAGAGACCCTCAAATTCATTGTTTTTATTTCTCATGTAACAATACAAGTGGCCTATGGTGGCGGAGCAGCTCTACTACACAAGGTTAATCAGCAACACTAGAACTTTCCTATTGTTTGTCACCTGTTGTCTCCATGGTCAAAGTAAACCCCTGTCGTGTCCATTTTCTAGCTCCCAAGAAAGGGAAAAAGAGGATGTCTGGCCAAGCTGAGGGGAAATCCTCTTTTTTGTTGTTGTTAAAGATTTTATTTATTTATCTTTAGAGGGGAAGGGGAGAAGGAGAGAAACATCAATGTATGGTTGTCTCCCGTAAGTCCACTCCTGGGAACTGGCCTGCAACCCAGGAATGTGCCCTGACTGGGAATCGAACCACAATCGTGTGGTTTGCAGGCCCGCGCTCAATCCACTGAGCTACACCAGCCAGGGCTGGGGGTGGGGGTGGGGGGAGTCTTCTTAACCCAGTTAAGGTAGCAGTTGCCCACATTGCTTCTGCTCTCATCCCATTGGCAATAAATTAGCCACATAACCACATCATATGTGTGAGGGAAGTGGGGAATGTAGCCACTGGCTGGGCGGATAGTTGCTCCAGAAGAAAAGAAAAACGCATTTTGGGAAAACGACTAATATTCTTTAAAAAAAAAAACACCCTCAGTTCCTGATGTGACTGTGCTTACATAGCCAGTACTTTCTTGCTGTCTTTTGTCATTTAAAATTTTATCTATTATTCACTATCAGAGGCAAATTTATTGTGAAACTATTGAAGTTTAATTTTCAGATAACCCTCAATTTTACAGCTGTGTGCCATGACCTGCACCTAATGTTGTATTTTCGTATCTGTATTAAATCTATTAGAGGCCTCTAAAAACTAAATAAGCTTCAGGACCCACAAAACATAAATCTCACGTGCTCATTACAAAAATAAGTCATATGTACTATTAAATACAAAAAAAATGTAGAGAAAAATCACTTGTAGTTATGTCATCCAAACATAAACAATGGAAATTATTTTTCTATATAATAGCAATAAAAAATTAACAACTGAACTGCAAGTATTACTTGCAATAGCAACAAAAATATAAACTACTTAGTAATAAGTTTAATAAGATATGTCCAAAATCTACATACTAAAAACCAAAAAACAGGGCTAACAAATTATATTATATATAATAGAAATATACTAGGAAGACAAACAATCCAATTAAAAAATGGACAAAGGACCTAAAGAGACACCTCTCCAAGGAGGACATACAGAGGGCCCAGAGACTTATGAAAGGATGTTCGGCATCACTAGCCATCAGAGAGATGCAAATTAAAAACACAATGAGCCCCAGCTGGTGTAACTCAGTGGATTGAGCGTGAGCCTGTGAACCAGGCGATTGCGGTTCAATTCCCAGTCAGGGCACATGCCTGGGTTGCAGGCCAGTTCCCAGCAGGGAACCCACTAGAGGCAACCATACACTGATATTTCTCTCCCTCTCTCCTTCCCTTCCCCTCTAAAGATGAATAAATAAAATCTTAAAAAAAAACCACAATGAGATACCACTTCAAACTGGTCAGAATGGCCATGATAAACAAACAACAAACAAGTGCTGGTGAGGTTGTGGAGTAAATGGAACCCTAGTGCACCGTTGGTGGGAGTGTAGACTGGTGCAGCCACTGTGGAAAACAGTATGGCATTTCCTCAGAAAACTAAAAATGGACCTGCCTTTTGACCCAGCAATTCCACTGCTGGACATATACCCTAAGAATCCTGAAATACCAATTTAAAAGAACCTATGCATCCCAATGTTCATAGCAGCACTATTTACACTAGCCATGTGCTGGAAACAGCCTAAATGCCCATCAGTAAATGAGTGGATAAAGAAAACTGGTACGTTTACACAATGGAATACTACACAGCAGAAAGAAAGAATGAATCCTTACCTTTTGTGATAGCATGGATGGAACTGGAGAATGTTATGTTAAGTGAAACAAGCCAGGCAGTGAAAGAAAAATACCACATAATCTCACTTATAGAAGGAATCTAATGAGCAAAATGAACTAGTAAGCAAAAAGAACCAGAGGCAAGAAATACAACTTATTTACATATAGTGACCTTTGCATCCTGCAACACTGCTATACTTGCTTTTTAGTTATGGGAAATTTGGTTTTGTTTTTGTTTTAGATTCTTTACAATTTTCTACACAATCAAGTTAGCTGTGAATAAAGAGTTTTATATCTTGTTAGCAAGCTGCATGCCTTTTTTTTTTTTTGCCTTAAAGCACTGTCTATTTTAGGGGGAAAGCATTCAATATTGTTCCATTGAGCATGCTACTAGCTGTAAGATTTTCTAGATGTTCTTTGTCAAATTGCAGTACTTCCCTCCATTCCTAGTTTGCTGTGAGTTTTTAACATGGATGACTAGTGAATTTTGTTAAGTGCTTTTCTGCATCTGTTGAGATGATCATTTTTGTCTGTCAACATGGTGAATTACACCAATTAAGTTTTAAATAAAAAAACAACCTTAAATTCTTAGGACAGACTCCACTTGGATACAATGTGATTATTTTTAAAATTGCAGGATAGCTTTTGTAAAATTTTATTAAGGTGACTTTGGTTTTTGGATAATGCTGGTCTCATAGAAATAGGAAGTGATCCATCTTCTTTTATTTTTGTGAGAATTCATGTTGGATTGGCACTGTTTCTTCCTTAAGTGTTTGGTACATTTACCAATGTAGCCTTATGAGCACAGAGTTTTCTTTGTGGTAAAGTTTAGTTAATATTTGGAAATTTTCCAGCTCTCTTCTTCTTCATGTTATTCTTTTTCTGGGATTATATCATGGTCATACAATATGAAGCCTATGATATAATTCTTTTAAAAGACATTGAGTCTTGTTTGCAGTTTATCTAGTTTAATGCTACAGTGTGCCTGTAAACAAATGCATATTCTCTGTTGGTGGTGGAGTTTATATGTCAGTTAGGTCAATTTGCTTGATAGTGTTTTTAGAGTTTTCTATATCTACTCATTCTGTATCTTTCTCTTCTATCAATTATTGAAGTATAAGCAATGACATTTGCAACTGCTGTCATGGACTTGCCTATTTCTCTTTTAAGTTTTATCAGTTTTTGTTTCATCTATTTTGATGTGAGTAAACATTTTGACTTTTGCCATGTTAATAAATTGATACTTTAATCATAAAAAAGTATCTTTTTAAATCTATGGTAGTATTTAGTGTCCTGAAGCCTATTTCTCTGTTATTAATATAGGCACTTTAGTTTTCTGATGATCTGTGTGATATATATATATATATATATATATATATATATATATAGTAGTATATTATATATTTTCTATTCTTTTAATTTTAACATATTTAGATCTTTATATTAATATGTCAGAGTTAATTCATGTCTTCTGAGAATCAAATGTGAAGTCAGGATGAAACAAAAAAACTGTATTAAGTGAAACACCTGTGAGAGAAAATTGTAGGACTGTGTTGCAGGCCTGTCCTTTGTACTCAGAAAGTCAAGTGGAAAAAAACTCAAGAATATTTTTTTAATTATTGCTTTAATTACATTATCCATAAACATCGTATTTACTTGGTAATTTTCTTTATAATCTCCCCATTTCAAAATTCATTTTTAAAGGAAACATATCGACTATAGGTAAAAGAGCTTGCCCTAACTGCGCAAACCAACTTTACCCATAATTGCATTTAAGTGGGCTGACAGTAAGGGCCCCTCAGAACCAGGACCAGGCTACAGGAACACTGTGCTATCTTGGAAAAGGCACGTGCCCAGTCAGCAGCGTACTCATCCGCAACTACTACTGTCACTGCTTGCCTGTTTCTTCCTTTCTTTGTCCATTCTCTTGCCAATCTCACCATTATGGATGCCCATGCCCTGGGTTTATACCATGCCAGTTACCCTGACACTGCTCGAGAACCAACTGCTCTTGATTTGTGTGGGATCCTGACCTGTTTGGGCAGGAAAAGATTATGTACATAACACTAAAATAATTTTGCCTATGACTGATTTTTCCACACTCTGGGAAACTGTCCATAGTGATGTCCCGTCTCTCATACTTTTTCATGAGCGCTCTCCTGGTAAGTATTGCCAAACATGGAGCATCTAGAGAAAACCTTCTCACCATTGGATTATAATCTTGCTTCTCATCCAAGCAAAACTGGATACTATTTATGAGAACATTTTCACCACATTATTTTTATAAGCATATGTTCACCCGGTTTATTATCTATGTCTATATACCTACTGGTATATAGACATCTGGAGGCCTGAATTCCTTCAGGATTCTTTTCTTATCTTAATCTCTAATACCTCCCACATTCATTTTTTAAAATGCTGCTTTGTGTTCCCTTTAGTAAGTAGTTTTATGTGTCTATCAGTTCATGTTTTCTGCTCTTTCATCATATTCAGTTTCAGCAAGCATATTTATCTTTATGCCTCTGAGGTGTATTCTTCCTCAAACAAATAGCCCATCTATCTGATATCCACAGCTACAATGTGGAAATCCATACCTTATTTCCTCAGTGGACAAGTGCTGACTATCCACTAAGCTTGCCAGGCACTGTTATGGGCCCTTGGAACACAGTGGTAAATAGGACAGGTGAAGTCCTTAATCTCACCAAGTTTACATTCTACAGGGAATAGACCAACCTATAAACAAATAAACATCACAATGTAATAGTACCGGACACAGAGTAAATCAATGGCATGATATTGTAGTCTGACAGGGCTACTCTATTTCTAGTCAAGGAAGTTACCTCTGAGGAGATGACATCGGAGTACACATGAATAATAGGATCCAGTCACACAAAGTTCTGGGGAAGAGCCTTCCAGAGATAGCAGATAGTCTAATGCAAATGCTCTAAGATGGGAAGGAATTTGAACTCACTTGAGAAATAGGAAAGAGAACAGCAGAGCAGGAACAGAGTGGGCAAAGGGGGATAATAAGACAAGAAGGGTTTTAGGAGGTGTGCAGTAGCCACATAATAAGGAGACCATAGCAGTCATTGTAAGGACTGTGAATTTCATTCCAGGTTCATGAGAAACCACTGGAGAGTTTGAAGCAGGGGGGTGATGTGATCTGGTAAGATTTTAGAAAGGTTGATTCCCTTGGGAGCCCTTCACCAACCAGAGCTGCCTCTCTCTTCCCAGATCCCAACCAGCAATATGAGGGAGGGAAGAAAATGCTACTTGTGCTAGCAAGTCTTGTATTTTCTTGTCTGACTGCAATGCCTCCTGGTCTTTGATGACAATCATGTGAGTAAGCAGAAGAGAATGTTGGACCGAATGTTTGGCAAAGCACTCTGTGTCCTTCACCTAAGCTATACTTTCCAGGATGACAGCACACCTTCCCATAAACAAGGCAGGTCTGCCTTGGTTCTTATCTCAAGAGATGTGTTCTGAGGAATGCTAGGCAAAATTCACAGCATAAAACCTAAGTACAGAGTTACAGAGATATAGTGAGAAAAAACATTTAGTCAAGGAAACAGAATTAAAATGTAGCACCTATTATCAACCCCACTGCGTTTGGCATCTGTGTCTGACTGCGGTTGCTTTCCACTCTCTCTCATTGGTTCTGAAGTTCATGTTGCTAAAATGGCGACCCAACTTTCACACAACCTGTAATTTAGAAACATTTTATATTGTAGATTGTACTTGGCTTTCAGTAAAAGCATTTATGTGTCAAGTAGCAAAACAAGAATGTCATGAAAGAAAGTGAAGTTCCCCATTACAGAGGAATTGGGTAAGGACCTGTTGATGTACACTGGAGAATCTAAAAGTGATAGTGTTACGAACATGCCTATCAACTTATCCTTATAACGCAGTGATTTTCAAGCATTCGAGGAGACTTTATGAGACTATGCTGTCATAATAGAACAGCGCCAGAGGGTGATGTTTTCAGGTCAGAGTTCCACAGCTGCTCAATCAGTATGTTGAAAATTGGCCTTAAATTTTGTGTCTCCTTTGTACTTCTGACATCATGTCCTTTTTGTTTTGCTATTACTATGCAAACATGCCTGATGCCAATACTATTGCTTATTGTACCATAACATTTACGGTCTCCTCTTCATAATAACAACAACAACAACATCAGGAGCTGCTATATATAAAGTGTTAGGCATTTTGCATCATGATCTCACCTAATTTTCAAGAGTCCTATAAGCCAGGATTAGAGCCCAAATTTCAGATGAAGAAAATAAGGCTAATTACATGGAACTAACAGTAGAGACGTATTCAGGGAGAGGTCAAGAGATAGCGGCCTTTGGGACAACACTGCTCCCTCCTGTTCAATACCACAGAGCCAGCCCAGTTAGTACACCTGGGCAGCCTTCACAGGAGCTTTGCTAGTATTAAACAGAAAATTCCATTCTTATTGTCATTTGAAGTAGGGACCTTTAAGCTTTCTGATCCCATTTAGCTCACCACAGACTCTCTGCCTGACAAGAAATAGAGTCTTCCAACTTTCAAACAGTCCATACATAAAAGTTGCCTATGAACAGAAGATGTAATTATTGCCCGGCAACTATAATGCATATAGGATAACATAGGATATTAAGTCCTTCTCTGTTGCCTCCCAACTATACTAAATTTAGCTTGAAGATTGCACTTCTGGTAAAATTTAGAGCTTTTCTTTCAGTAAAAATACTTGGTGCTCAAGCACTTATTAAAATTAGAGTTCCTAAGAGGCAAATATAGAGAGAAGTGTGGTTGTTGGCACTAAGTGGGAAGGAAGCTATAGTTTCATTCCCACATCCTTTCATTAGAAAAGAGGACTAAAAGAATGGAAAGGGCACAAGTGTCTTTTTAAGTTAATGAATTTATTTTTTTATTATTTTTATTTGTTTTATGAAATTTATTGGGGTGACATTGGTTAATACCACTATATAGGTTTCAGGGGCACAATTCTATAACACATCACCTGTACACTGTACTGTGTGTTCACTGCCCCAAGTCGAGTCTCCCTCCATCACCATTTATCCCTCCTTTACCTTCCTCTGTCTCCTCCCAACTCCTTTTGCCTCTGCTAATCACCATAATTTTATCTATCTATGAAGGTTTTTAAAATTTCTGTTAATCCCTTTATCTTTTTCATCCAGCACCCTGTCCCCTCCCCTCTGACAATTGTCAGACTGTTTTGATACAACTCTTTTTCTTATTTCTGTGACATTAGAAGATACAAGAAACACCATGAATGGGCTCTCTGGAGCAGGCGCAATTGCGCCCTGTAACAGATACACATGACTACACCAAAAATACTGATGCCTTCACTCCCAAGATCAGATCACATTGCCTTCAATTTCACCCTGACTATTTAATCTAAGGACATTTCAGAAAAACAATTTGTCTCCATTCTGGGTAAGAAAAATGTACGTACTAGCAGTGGGAAGTCTGATTGTACTATTTATTTGAAAACCACCAGCTTTAGCACAGCCTCTGCTGTCGGTGAAATCACTTTGTTCATTCTGTTGACACAAAATATTCCCTTTGATCTCCCTAGATCACAGGTGTTCATTACAATGTCTGCATCTTGTCTATGTGTCCCACTGTTTACATACTATTTTTTCAGAGCAACTAAGGAGCTTCATACTTATGTTCCAAACTCTGTGTTTAGTACAAGAGTGTTCAGCAATAGTACAGCATAGAATAAATAGTATTCATTATGAGAGACTCCTCAGATTTATTCACCTAATAGACATTACAGTCATTATATTGAACTAATTTGACACTATAGCTCTAAAACATGCTAAGACTCTTTGCTGCTGAAAATTGCATTTGCAGAAGTGATTGTTGGAAGTTATTATAATGCTCTGAGATGATGCAGTGTCCAGCTATTAAAGGACAAACAGTGCAGTATCTTCAGGGTCAGTACTTAGGACTTCCTGCCCATGGCTTACGTCTGGCCTTGAAGACAACAAGCCCAGACTCCTGGACTGCTGGCCTCTAGCTTCTCCACTCAATAACTTCCTGGCTTTCTATTATCTCCCTGAGGTGCAGAGATGGACTGATGGCCAAGAGTCTGACCAAAAAAAAAAAACTATGCAGTAAATTATGGGGCCAAGTGTCTGCTAGAGAAGCAGATGTTAAGCTTACCCGGATGAGGAACTGGGTGGTGCTATGGGGAAAACATGTGCTAGGGTTCAAATTTCAGCTCTGCCACATACTGGCTGGATACATCTGTTAACTCATTTATGAAATTTGGATAATTACACATACTTTGTGGAGTTGTTATAAGAATGAAATGCTATAAGGTGTTAAAGCATTCCAAACAGTACTGGAATAAAATAAACATTGAATACATGTCAATCTATGCATCTCACTTACAAATTAGGAAAAATACGATTGTCCCTGCTTACCTCAAACCAAACGATGCTATCTGTGGCTTTTAAACTTTCTTTTGGTGTAGAGCATTTTATTTTTCTCGAGAGGAGAACCTACATAGAAACTCACGCAATAGAACAAACTTAAGTAGGGCTTCAGAGCCTACCCTCTTTGTCTTTCTCTCATTGCTCCCAGGGGTCTCAAAGACATTTCCTGAGATAGTATATTTGTGTCCCCTGCCCTGGAATCATATGTTCCCAATCCCTGAAGTGATGGTATTTGGGTGTGAGGCCTTTGGGAGGTAATTAGGAGGAGGTCAAAAGGGGTGGAACCCCCATGATGGGATTGGTGCCCTTATAAAAGGATGAAGAGATCAGAGATACAAATATCGGGAAAGCAGCTATTTGTAAACCTGGAAGAGGAACCTCACCAAGAACCCAGCCATGCTGTCACCCTGATCTCAGACGCACAGCCTCCAAAGCAATGAGAAATAAATGTTTATTGTTTAGGCCACCCAGTCTATGGTATTTGTTATAGGAGCCTGAACTGACTGCAAAAATATGATAAAGCATCATGTAAAGTGACACAGACATCAGTTGTTAGTTTTATTATATGTTGCAGGAATTCTTGGAAGTGGGGATGGCAGGGTGGTGGTGAGGGATTAGGGAGGAGTTCTGAAGGAAAATCTGGTGTGATCTGGACCAGCCAAGCATGCTTTGAACAGCGTCAATTTTATGGGTATTCATACAGTTGCAGAAGGCAACTATGTTTAACATGTGCTATTGCCATCCTGAAATTTTAGAAAGTTGTGAGCAAAGTGCCCCATGTTTTCATTTAGGTTCCACAAATTACATAGCTGTTTCCATCTATGGGAGTGTAAGTCTTATAGAATTCTGGCTACTTGTTCTTTACTCTCCGATGGGAATATGCCACTATATGGCAGCTGGATCCTACCTGGAGTCCACTCTCTTTTCTTCCTTCTAGAAACAGCTGGCCTTTGTATGTTAGTACTGACTTTCTCCTGATGCTTATCACACTAGCTCTCATTTCAGACCTAAGTCTAAGCTTCATCAAAATCACTTTATCTCTAAATGTGAACAAAATCAGTAGTACTTTGGGACATTAAAATAGATACACTATGCCCTAACCGGCATGGCTCAGTTGGCCGGGCACCGTCCCACAAAGCAAAATGTTGCTAGTTCAATTCCCAGTCAAGGCACATGGCTGAATTTTGGGCCAAGTCCCCTGTTGGGGGCAGGAGAGAGGCAACAGATTGATGTTTTTCTTGCACATCAATGTTTCTCTTTGCCCTTCCCTTCCCCTCACTGAAAATAAATAAATAAAATCTTTTAAAAATAGACACACTAATTGTATTCATCAGTAATTTTCCTCTATGAAACTATGAGTTTTCTTTAATCTGGGTCACAGGCCCACCAGGAAACAGTTAGACATCCATAACAATTTTAATGCTTCTGTTATAGCCGTGAAACTGTAAAATATCTCCTTTAGGTTTCAGAGGGTTTTTTTTTCTGTGTCTTGAACATCAGGAGCACTCATGTAAATGTTCATCTCAACCAGACTACTTTTAAGTTTGAAAAGGGCTATTATTAATGGTTAATTATTATTGTAACTGAGTTTTTTAAAGATTTTATTAATTTATTTTTAGACAAAGGGGAAGAGAGGGAGAAAGAGAGGAAGAGAAACATCAGTGTGTGGCTGCCTCTTGCATGCCCCCTACTAGGGACCTGGCCTCAACCCAGGCATGTGCCCTGAGTGGGAATCAAACCAGTGACCTTCTGGTTCACAGGCTGGCAGTCAATCCACTGAGCCATACCAGCCAGGGCTGTACCTGAGTTCTTCATACATTTTAGATATTAAGCCCTTGCTGGAGCTGCTGTTTGCAAATATCATCTCCCACTAGTTTGGTTGCCTTTTTGTTTGGTTATCAGTTTTCTTTTGCTGTGCACAAGGTTTTTAGTTTGATATAGTCCCACTTATTTATTTTTGTCTTTAATTCCTTTGCCTTTGGGGTGAATTTCATAAAATCTCTGAAACCAAGGTCTATAATTTTAGTGCCTATATTTTCGTGTATGTAATTGATTATCTCAGATCTTATATTTAGGTTTTTGATCCATTTTGAATTAATTTTTATACATGGGGACAAAGTGTAACCCAGGCTCATTCTTTTGCATGTGGCTTTCCAATTTTCCCAGCACCAGTTATTGAAGAGGCTTTCTTTTCTCTACTGTGTTTTTGACTCCCTTGTCAAAAATTATTTGCCCATATACATGTGGATTTATTTCTGGGTTCTCAATACTTTTCCATCAACCCTAAGGAAAGATGAAATACTGCCATTTGTGACACCATGGATGGACCTTGAGACTATTATGCAAGCAAAATAAGTCAGTCAGAATAATCTAAGAACCACATGATTTCACTCATATGTGGGATATAAGACTGAAACTTGAAGACACAGACAACAATATGGTGGTTACCAGAGGGAAGGGGGTAGTAAAGGGTAAAGGGGGCCAAATATATGGTGACAAAAGATAATTTGACTTTGGGTGGTGGGCATGAAACAGTGTGCAGCCAAGAGGGGGGCCCCAAATAGGGATTTGGAATGGGGCCCAGCACTAGGGGTGTCCAGGAAATATTAGAAAGACATATAAGATGTCCTCAACCCCTTCCCCACCTCAGGTGTGAGTTAGGGGAAGGGACAAATGAAGCAGGGCCATTGAGAACTGCTTGCATAGCAACAGCTCTGCAGCTAATCTCTGGCATGGTCATTTAACATATCTATTACTTTAAATTGGTTTCATAGATATGTTGAATAGCTGTGGCCATACTTTGAGCCAGAGAGAAGGGAGTGACTTCCACCCAAGATGTAACTGGGAGGCAACTCTCCCGGTTTACAGTGCCTGTGTGAGAGCTTGGAGATGACTGGCTCCATGCCAGGGGACCATGCCTACCCAGACTCACTATGGCAGACCAGTAAAACTGGAATGATATGGGAGTGCTGGCAAGTACAGCTAGCCAATTGTGGGAGGAGTCAGAAATGGGGCTGCAGAGGAAGATTGGCTCGGAGATTTAAACCGAGATGTGGCAGCCATTAAAGGGAGAACCACAGGGCTGTGGGAGTAGGGAGAACCATGCGGCTTTGGCCAGAGTGGGACTTTCGCAGCCATGTGAGGGAGAATCACCACACGTCTTTAGCAGAGAACCGCCACTTGGCTTTGGCAGAGTGGTGACCCACCCCCTGCAGCTCTGCTGGAGAGGACCACATGGCCGTGGCAGTGAAGAGAGCCACATGGCTTTGGCAGAGTGAAACCCCCCCTCACAGCTTTGGTAGAAGAGGACCACGCAGCTATGGGGTGCTCCCTCTGGCTGTGTGGTCTGGGAAGCAGGAGAGACTGCCTGGAAGAAGGGTGAAAGAACTCTTGCCAGTAGGCCATGAGAAGGTGCCACATTGTTACCGAACAAGGGTCCGAGGAGGGGGGCAATACTTGGCCCACTGAGGGATGCCAAAAACTGCTACAGAAAACAGAGGCCCCTCCCAAGGGCAGTATACTAAAATCTATAGGGCTCTTCTGTCCACCGCCAATTGGAAAGACATCTCTCAATGCCAGAGATTTGTGAAAAGGAAACAAAATGTTTATTGAATGCTATTCAGGCCTAATGCCTTCCTGAAAATATTAAAGTCTTTAAGGGTATACACCTACACACACACAAACACACACAGCGCTCCCTTCTCCCACTGTCCCAACTTCGGGCACCGTAAATCAGGAAAAGAGCACACGTCCGTTTTTCAGGTCGCTGGCACGTGAGCTATGTCGCCTGCCTGTCCAGGCAGGATCTCCAATTAATCCAAAGTCATGTGGCACCTTTCACTGGCAAGAGTTCTTTGTACCAAGTTCCAGTCAAAGTCTCTTCTGGTTTCCAGGCCACTCAGCCAAAGGGAGCACCCCAAAGCCGCCTGGGCCTCTTCTACCAAAGCCCCACTCCACCAAAAGCGCGCATCTTTCTTCTTCACCTGGCCGCAGGGATCTCCATTCTGGCAAAGCTGCGTGGTCTTCCCTTTCACCTGGCCAACAGGGGGTCTGCACTCTGCTGAAACCGCGTGGCTCTCCCTCCTAATGGCTACAGGGGTCTACATCTTCCAAAACAGCGTGGCTCTCTCCCTCACCTGGCCAAGAGGGGGTTCCTCACTCTGCTAAAGCCACATGCCTCTCTCGCAGGCACTCTCTCAGAGAAGCAGCCCCAGTTCCAGCCTGGTTAGCTGCCACTCACTTCTCCCTGGCCCAAAACTTGGCCACAGCTATTTAACCTATCTATGAAACCAGTTAAAGGTTATAGATATGTTAAATGACCATTCCAGAGGTTAGCTGCAAAACTGTTGCTATGCAAAACAGCTCTCAATGGCCCTGCTCCATTTGTCCCTTCCCCCAACTGACACCTTGGGGGTGGGGTGAGGACATCCTAATATTTCCTCCAATATTCCTGTACACTTTGAGTTCTGGACACCACTCTAAATCTTTTCTGGGCCCCCCCTTGGCTGCACCCTGTATCAACATGGCTTTGGAGTATTTAGAGATCCTGCCTGGACGGCGACACAGCTAACGGTGCCAGCGGCCTGAAACACAGATGTGTGCTTCTTTTCTGGAGGTCCAGTACCCTGAATTAGGGCGGGGGGGGGGGGGGGGAGGAAGCACTGTGGGCATCTGTGGGTATCCAAAAAGGACTTTGATATTTTAATGAAGATGTTAGGTCACTATTTCAAGTCTATATAGCATTAAATAAACATTTCCTTTCCTTTTCACAAATCTCTGGCATTGAGAGATGTCTTTCCTATCTGGTGGAAGACATAACAAACCTGTTATGGGGGTCCAAAAGGGGGTCCTTTTGGTAATAGTATATCAGTGTACCCCCCTTGGCCCCTTTGTTCTGTAACAGGCACACAATGCAATATATAAGTCATGTACCATAGAAATGTATACTTGAAACCTACATGATCTAATTAAGCAATGTCACCCCAATAAATTTTAAAATATATAAATAAAGTATTTATGCCACTTACACTGCTGTAAACCTGGACTATCCTGGGAAGTCTAGGATTATGATCACTCTATCAATTTCTTCAGTGATCAGTTTTTTCTCTCTGGCTTTGTCCAGGGAGAAAATAATGCAGTGGCTTTAAAACATTCTTTTGATTCTCGACTTAATTATCAAAGTAAAAGAGCAACAGTCATCTAAGGAGAGGTAGATTGTGATTACAGCCTGAAATCTCTACACTCGGTTATACACAGCTTTTTCTTCAGTAGTCCATGCTGGCATATAGGACACAGCTTTCTTCCAGGAGATATTTATGCACCATTGTCCCCCAATGTATTAATGCTCCCATTTGTCAGGAACAGAGAATGGTTTTACATGTGACAAAATGCCCTGAGCCACATGATCCATCCTCTGTAATATGCATCATATAGCATGACACTGTTTTGCTATGATATTGGGGGTCGAGCAAAAAAGAAAAATAACTCATGGACACAGACAACACTGTGGTAATTGTAGGGGGGAAGGGTGTGGGTAGAGGTGGAAGAGGTTATGAGGGGATAAATGGTAATAGGAAAATATAATAAAATAAATTATTAAAAATAATAATAAAAATAAGTGAATATTATTGTGAGTGTTAAAAAACAGAAAAGTACAAGTTCACTAAATAAATAAGTAAATACATAAATAAACACATAAATAAATAAAATCCCTTGTCACTCTTTAACATTCTTGCCCTACTTTTTCTGTTCATAGTACTTATCACCTATCTGACATACAATCTATTTTATATGTTCACCCATTTATTATCATCTGCATCTGGTTGTCTATTTACCCAGTAGAAGATAAGGTCTGTGCTGACAAGGACTCTTGCCTATACTGTTTAATACTTTGTTTCCAGTGCATAGAATGGTGCCTCCGCACCTAGGACAAGGCCCAGTTTATATAAGAATTCAATGCACATTTGTTAAAGGAAGAATCATCTGACATCAAAGTTGGAAAGAGGAAGCAATAAAGGAAGCATTTTTGAACTTATCAGTCATGTTCCCCAAGCTGGCCTTTGAAATAACCATGTAACCTCCTTAACCTCAACAAATGACTCATTTCCCCATTTTCAAATGTTCAAGATTGAAAAAAGCCTTTGAGATATTTTATATATTAAAGTTGACTGTAGCTCTTTTTAGTCATGTATTTAACTCAACTAGGTTTTTTCAATCCATGTGAAACTATTATTTTCTTCTGCAGTATGTTGAAATCCAAAGCACAGTTTTCCTAATTAAACAAACATACACTCTTCAGATGCGACCAAGAACTGTGAGTGTATTTACCTTTAAGGGCTTGTAACTTTCTCTCTCTCTCTCTTTCTCTCTCTCTCTCTGGCAGATATTAGCAAGAAATACAAAAAGAAATCCACCACACATCCCCCATGTGTTTCTACTTTGCTGAGTCCATGTGACATATATTAATTTAAGGGTTGTGTATAGGTCAGAAGACTAAAGAGAGAAGATACAAAGGCACAGCATCCACACAGCAGCCAGCAAGATACACACACAATAGTTAACCAGAGGAGATTTCCTGAGTGAACGTGGATGGGAAATCCAACACACTCTTCTTTCTATCTGAAAGTAAAGTACAAGATTGAGTTCTCTGGTTCCATTTCACAAGGGAAGTTTGTGCCAGAAATACCAGAAAGGATTTGGAGGACATCCCAGGAAGGATTCCAAAACTGTAAACTGTAGTCCCGCCCAAGCCTGTATTGCTTCCAATACTGAGAATTCCTGGATGAAGTTCAGTCACAGCACCTAACTTTGCTATTGCACAATGTCACATGGGTCAGAGATAGGCTCTTGATGACTCTGAAGCTTCTGTGTTGAAATAACGCTCTTAAACAGAAAAGCTGAATCTACTCAAAAGTGAAAAGGGATGGATTCATCTGTGAATTTTTTGTGCTTTGATGTTGCCCAAGTCCCCATTTTTGTCTTTAGCATTGGAAGAATGTTTAGAATATTTGTGGTCAATGACTATAAATCCTAAGGAGGAGTTCAGACTGATTTGGGGAAAGAAATTTTTGGAAAGAATTGTTTTGATGGTTATTACTCTTTTTCAAGAAAATTTGGTTAACTGAAAATTGTATACATATGGAAAATAACACATATCAAAATCATGCAGCTTTGTAATTTTTCCCATTGTAAAATTATCATGTAGCTACCTGTCAGGTCAGAAAACAGAACGCTGTCAATACGCTGAGAAGTCCTCTGGGTGCCTCTCCTATCACTGCCCTCCTTCCGCCCCAAATGTAGCTTCTGTTCTAACGGTTTGTTCCACAAGAAAATACTTAATTTCATTGACCAGTGAAAATTCACTGGCCATTGATGTTACTATTTCAACTTAACCACCATCAAGTTTCATCAGAGTCTTTTTATTTTGTTTTTCTTTAAAAAAAAGGCTAATATTAGGAAACCACAAAATTTTATCTGAGACAACTTCTGTCTCCCTATCCCTACTTAAATTATGTGCTGTACTGGACATGCTTTCAAATAAAAATCCGCAGTCTTTTCTCAGATTAAAGCTGTAACTAAGCACCATAAAACAAGGCAGAGTACACAGGCACACCAAAAGAAACATTTTAGTTAAGGATTATAGTTTCAGTATCAGCTTTAAAAAAGTAAAACAACATTTTTAAATGATAAAAAAATACCATAACTGTGTCCTTTTAAGTAAGAATGAGCTCAGAAGTTAAGACCCTTGAATTCAAAAGTTCTTGTCCAGTTCACGGTTAGACACTAAAGTTTCAAAACCAAAGTAATAAACAGTGTAAGGAGTAGGTACAAGATACCCCTGAATCATTACACACCTGACATCAGTACATTTCAGTTATTATCTGTCGCATGATCCCAAGGGCAAGCCAGGGCATTGTCTCTAAGGAGCCCCTGGTAAGTTCTGGCAGCACCCTCAGAGGGGTTCATTCTGTGGGTAGAAACTCATTATTGTGTGGCTTTATGAAAGGCTGAACATTCAGTGAGCTCCAGCCCCAAATTAATCTCACAAAGCTAACACTTACATAATTTTCACAGCATCTATGAGTATCTGCCGCTGAGTCTGGGCCTGATTATATATGCATGAGTGAAAGAAAAACACGGAGGTGCCCGTAATGTCTTCTATGAATAACAAGGTTTTCAACGGCTCAAAAAGATTACTCTTGCAGAGGGATTCAGCGAAAAGGCTGTAAAGACAGGGGCTCAGAAGCCTGGAATTCGAAAAGGACAAAAGAAGCCTTTTCTTTTGTCCTTTTCGAATGGCTCTGACTTTCCTGCGATAGCCACAGAGTAGCTACCACATGTTGTTTTTATTCCCAAGTACTCAAACTTTGCAAAATAAAGTTATCTGAAAGAGATTATATAACTACACTCTAAAAATACTTGCTAGTGAGCAAATCTGATGGTTCTTCCAGTATTGGTTCATGTAGTGAGAAAATTCTGGAAACTCTACAGGGAAAAGTGCTGATACACAGATGAAACGAAACAGTCTCTTTCCATTTAAATCCCCCTCATTCTGATTTCTAAAAGATGGATCTTCTTTACCATCTTTGTTATTTAAGTAAAGCTCAACTTGTGTATAAAAAATACAAGCAAGGATCTTTGAGAGATTATTTCTGCATGACAGCCATTTAATGCAAGGCCACAATCACTCACGTATTTGCCATTAATACATTCATTTCTGTAGAAATACTTATCACCTTGGCATCTTTAACATCTATGCCTGTTGTCATGACAATTCCAGCATGAATTTTCCAGCATGAGGGAAGGGGAAGTTGTCAGTCAGATCATGGAATTTATTCAGAACCAGGTGCAACAGCATGCACCAATATTCCTGTTTCCTTTATCTTTTATATCCACAGCAAAACATTTTTGAGAATTTCTTGACTAGCAGAAACTGTTTCTGCACTGAACTTTTAGTTTTTACATTTCTTTCTGATCCTTAGGCAAAGCTTATGCCAGTGAAAGTAGAACTGAGATAATATCTGAATAGCGCTGAAATAATGACATGTACCGTGCACTTGGTCAGTGTGTTTTATCACTTTTTAAGCTCTCCATGTCCAATTCAAAAAACCATTCTAGTCCACAGCTGTGTGATGTCACTCCAGGACTTGGCCACTACCATGGCCACCTCAGCACCTCCTATCTTTACTTCTTTTTGACTAGTTGTGTCTGATTCTGAATTTTACATACTTAGAATCATACAATATATTCTTTTATTCTCTTTTTTATTGTTGTTCAAGTACAGTTGCCTCCACTTTCCTCCCACCAGTCCCCCCTACCCCATACATCCCCACCTCCCACCCTTGATCCTACCACCTTTGGCTTTGTCCATGTGTCCTTTATACATGTTCACGACAACCCTTCCTCCCTTTATCCCCCCCTTCCTCCCTTCTCTCCTCTGGTTACTACTGTCAGTTTGTTCTTTATTTCAGTGTCTCTGGTTCTATTTTGCTTGCTTGTTTGTTTTGTTGATTAGGTTCCACTTATAGGTGAGATCATATGGTATTTGTCTTTCACCACCTGGCTTACTTCACTTAGCATATAAAGCTTTCCAGTTCCATCCATGTTGTCACAAATGGTAGGAGCTCCCTTTTTTTTTCCTTCTACTGAGTAGTATTCCATCGTGTAAATGTACCACAGTTCTTTGATCCACTCATTCACTGATGGGCACTTAGGCTGTTTCCAACAATTGACTATTGTGAATTGTGCTGCTATGAACACTGAGGTGCATAGGTTCTTTTGGATTGGTGTTTCAGGGTTCTTAGGATATAATCCTAGCAGGTGAAAGGCAGATCCATTTTCAGTTTTCTGAGGAAATTCCATACCATTTTCCACTGTGGCTGTACCAGTCTGCATCCCCACCAACAATATACTAGGGTTCTTTTTTCTCCACAATCTCACCAGCACCTGTCGTTTGTTGATTTGGTTATGATAGCCATTCTGAGAGGTGTGAAGTAGTATCTCATTGTGGTTTTAATTTGTATTTTTCTGATGGCTAGTGATGCTGAGCATCCTTTCATATGTCTCTGGGCCCTCTGCCATAAAGGGCCCTCTGGGCCCTTTAGTGTTTGATCGCTTCCCGTTAAATTTGTGTTTGTGAGATTTATTGATGTCACTAACTGTAATAGTAGTTCATTAATTTTCATTGGTGTGCAGTTTTGCTGTTTTAATAATATATCATAATTCATTTAGCTATCTCACTATGAACATTTGGGTTGTTTCTATTCTTAGGATGCTACTATGAACTTTCTTATTCTTTTGTTTCAATAAATATATATATGTGTGTGTGCATGTATATATATATATATATATATATATATATATACAGATATGTGTGGTATATT